>NC_071611.1:17883972-17926472 GCF_024509145.1 Vidua macroura
TATGACACCTGAATTCAGTTCTCCCATTTGCTTGTTTGTTTGTTTGTTTGTTTGTTTGTTTTCCCCACTTTTCTGCTAAAAGTCTCTGCATAAAGTCAGACTAATATTAACTATGATGGTAATATTATGATAGGACTCAGCAAGTTGAATTAGCTTAAGTTCAACATTTTTTCTTCTGAAAACCACTATAGAAGTCCATCAGTTGTTGCAGTGCCACTCACCTGTTAGTTGTCTTGGAAGCTTTGGTTAAGAAAACATGCAATAGTAAATGTGTGTCTGGTCTCTGCATGAAGTTGGGTAAGTCCAATTAGACCTGGAACTTTTCTAACCAATAGATCAAATGCTTTCATCTTTGTTAAGAGCTGACCCAATATTGTTAATATGTAAACCACTATAAAATTAGTATTGAGAGTGATTTGCACTTCTGTGAGAACCTCACTTTGGAAACGAGAGAACTAGAGAGTTTGCACCATAAGCAGCTAAGAAATTTCAGTGTGGATACTGTGCCTGTTCTAAACCCACGTAACGCAGGCTTGTCTGTTGTGCTCATACGCCTGAATGGGTAAATGAGCTAAACCACTGTTACCTTTAAACCAACACAAGAGGGTTTGTGCTTACCTTTCACCAATTTAGCTAAATCAAGTTATGTTAAAGCCCAAGGGCATTGCTGCCTAGTGCTCATTCAATTTGCGCTTACAGTGCGTCCAGGTAGTTTTTGAATGTTAGTCAGGGTGTTGATTATGACAGTGAAGTGTCTTTGGGTTAAGGAGAGGAATGAATCTGGCTGAGCGACCAAACATTTTGTAATGTCCTAATGCAGGGACAAACTGGAAGTGAATTGGCTTCAGTTCAATGTATAAATAAGCAAGTAGGTGTATTAAAAAAAAAAATCCCAAAAACATAGAAAGCTTTTAGATCACAATCACATTCAGAGATTCAACAAAATTTCATATTTTTTCCTAATATGGGAAGGTGATAATTATTTTTTGAAGATAAGGTGAGAGATTTGGCTTCTCTTGAGGGAGCTCTGAAACTCATTGGTTAATATCTCATTTAAGCTTCGGAGATCAGATAAATACACTAATAAACAGGGAAAGATTTCTGGTTACCTCCTACAGCTATAGAAAATAACACAAACACCTTCTCATGCCGGTCAGTGTAACAAGGACTGTTTGATTAGGCAAATCTGTGTTACTGCCATCTACAAAGAAAATAGACAGCCTCCTTAAGCAAGGCGAGAAATTGAGATCAAATTAGTTTGTCTTAAGACTGCTGCTTGGCCAATCAAGCTGTAATTTTCTTCCTTAAAGTAGTTACTTCAAGCTACGACAAAGGAAAGCAATTAATCTGGTTGGGTTTAGGAATGCAATTTAGAGGTGGAAGACTCCGTGTAACGTATTTTTTAACCACATAGGCTACTTTGTTCATGAGTGGCTAATACTATGGTATCTTTATACTGTACAATGTAGGGATGTGTAGTAATTTATTAGGAATACAGGCCAGCATAGTAATTCTGAACTGTTAGATCAGGTGTTGGAAGCAATGCAACTTCCATGCAACAATGCATCATCTATGTCCAGCTGCTTAGTCCCCATGTAAGAGGACCCATTAGTCTAGGAAAACTGCACTAAAGCAGGTGCAATCATTTAAAGATTGAAATGAGTTTCATTCAGAGCTTTCTTGGGTGTTTCTCTGAAACTAGCTGTGAAAGATAGGCAAACACTGAATGCAAAGGAAAAATTTGGTGCCCTGATTCACCAGCTTGTTTAACATCTATTCTTGAATTCACTCAGCATTCACAGGCTTTCCTGAGTCTATCTAAAGCTGAGTGCTTCTGTAACTGTGTATCAAGCACCTATTTCTTCCTAGTGACTTTACAAGTCCCTGAAGGGAGTGTTGAAAAGTTGAGATCAATGTGGTTCTCACTCTGTAGTCAGTTATGAGTGATCAACCACTTAAAACACAAATGTCATCATTCACATGTTAGAATCTTCATAGAATCAAAAGACTCAGGATAAGCAGAATCTTCAGATAAACTTGGTAGTAGTGAAAGTAAGAAGTGAAAATTGCTGGAGTTTTTCTGCTGCTACTGAAGGGACCTAACAATGCATATATGCATCTCATGCCTCTTTCCCTTCTACCTGACAACCTCCACATAAGCACAGATATGATGGGAGAGAATGATTGGTCTCATTCTTCTGACCCTTCAGTTGTGTATTTATTGTTCCATGCAATGGTTTATATCTATTGCTTCTGTGAAGTGTAGGGAAAATTTAGGCAGTGAAAATTCTAGCATATGGTTTGGGTAAGAGTTTGAAAGAATAAACAGTGCTTGCTTTAAAAAAATAAAGTAGATTGGTTTCTAGATTGTGAAAGAAAATGAAACCTGAGTTCTTCAATCTTATTATGATGTTGTTGGCTTCTGTGCAAATTATAGTGGTGTGAAGCCTGGTCCACTGCGTACATGCATGCTGACATAATGAAACTAGCTCACAGAGCACCAATGAACAAGCTCCTTCTGTCTGCCTAAGTTTGGCCAATTGATACAGTTACAGTGATTCTGCCTCCCCGTGGAGTGGTGTACAGTCCTCAGTAGCTCTGCTTAGGAGGGAGATGCTGGAGTGATTTACACCTCAGTAATGCCTCCAAAATGCAGGAGAGGACTGAATAGGGAAGATATGTACTGGGGTTTGTTTGTGATTCTTCTGCTACAAATTTCATTACAGTAGTGGCTGCAGTTACTGCCAGGCAAATGAAAATTAGTTCAGATAGACCTTAAACAAGAAACAGACTATCACTAAAAGAGATACAGAGACAGCAGGTCAGAGAAGTTACTGAAGGCTTTCCCAACACTGTATTATACATCTAAAGTGGCAATTAAACACATGAATGCAATAGAGAGGTTAATTGAAAAATACATGGAAGAGCATAATGATATGATTAGCAAAGAAGCTTAGAGTCCTGAAGTGTGCTGGCAAGTAGAGACCTGGCTTTGGAATTATCTTCACCTGATCAAGTCACTTCTAACTCTGTTATGTCACGTTTTTTTACATGGTCTGCTCTTTGCAGAACATCTTTTGGCACATCCAAAACACAATTCACTGCATTTATTTTCCTCTGCAAACTCTAAAATTTATCATACTATCATAGAATCATTTCAGTATTTCACTTTATGTAGAACACTATTTCACTAACAACATATTTAAAGCACATGATGAAAAAAGAGATGATTTTTAACTTGTTAAACTATTTCATTTATATGGTACAGTGTGTGCTTGTGGAGAGGTCACAGACATGTAAAATCATTATGGCATGGGAAGTAAAATTCCACTGGCAAATTGTACTAGCAAAGTTTTAAAACTATGTTCACCCATCAGCAGGCAGCACGCAAAAGCTGTTTCTATTTACAAGATTCTTTCATGTGTTTATCTGATCTGCAGAGAAATCACTATGCCTTTAACATTATTATGACTCAGTATTAACAGTTATAGTTGTATATTCACAATACTAATGAATTCTTAGGTGATGATATACTGAAGATAACACTTTCCACTTTTCAGTTTAGTGGACAATGCCTTTATACAGATGCCTCTTAGTTTTTATAAGGTTTAGTTTGGAGATACGAGATTGGAGATACAGTCTGATAGTTAGGTGTAATAAGATAGGGTTTTGCTTTTTTTTAAACCTAGCTGTTAAAAAGTATTAATGGAATGACAAAGTTTTTAAAACTGTGATGCTTGAAAAAGGGGAGGAAATGGCCAGTGGACTTCAAATTGAGATTAATACATGTATATTTGCATGACTTTAGTCACTTATCAGATATGGATTCAGACTTAGTCATATGTGTGAATGAGTCCATAATTAGAAGATGGTATCACAGTTCTAAGTTATTGTCTGTAGCTTCTGTTGAGCACTGATAAATACACAGACACATGCTAACATACTTTGCAGTTAGGCTGCCATAATTGTTGACTCAAATACAAATTTCTGGACACTTTCCTGATTTCAGATACTTGATACTAGTCAACTCTTCTAAAATCAAGTAATTGGAAAGTTATGCAGTAGCCTTCAGGTCAGCCTCCTATTTCTAGGTGATTGATCCTTGAGGAAGCAATGACATTATTAGACAGTGAAATGTGCAAATTAAATTCAGTCAGTCAGTATGTAAGAAAAGCATATCTCTTTTTGAAGGGAAACTGGGTGCTGAGGTCTGAGGCAGCATCGGTCTGAGGCAGAAAACAATGCAAAAGGCTCTAAGATGTAGGCCAAAACTTGTGGTCTGGGTATGATGCTTCAAGAGGGAAACATGACAAACTTAGGATAATCCTGCACGTTCTTGTGTTTAGTATTATAAATCTGCATCCTATTCTCCTCATTTGCATTGCCCCTTTGTTTCATGTGTGTCTTCCCGTATCTCTGAATCACAGAGAGGTTATGGTTTTAATTTTGCTTCAGTCCGAAAATAATCAAGGAAAGTAATCACCACTACAAAAGATAGGCTAGTTTTTGCGTGCTAATTAACTATAGAGAAATGGCAGCCATTGACTCTGCTGACAGATGGTGGCCATTTTGTGCAGGGAATAACATGGGATCTGACTCCTTTTTTCATGATTAGCAAAAAAATCATATCCAAGTACATTTAGGGGTGATCAAATCATTAGGTAGGGTTCTTATAAATATGATTATAAATGGATCTCTGTTTCATTTCTGCAGTGGAATGATCTAGTATTTGAGAAGGAACAGGCTGGATATCCTAAGCTGAAGCCTTCCTCCTTCCTGTGTTCTCTCTATTCTACTTTCTTGTTCTTTCTCCCACATCATTCTGAGTCTTGCTGAGTCTTGGAGTGGTGTTCTTCCAACTTGCATAATACTTATGCCTTGTATTTGTGCATGCATTTTTTCATGAAAGACTGTATATACATAGGAAAATTAGTGCCTGTAGAAAAGCTTGTGGGTTTGTGTGTGTTCAAATACATATACACTTACTTCATAAATAACCAAGTTTTAATGTGGATAATGCTGTGATGATATATCTGCAACATCTCTTTTTAAAAAAAATGTTGCCTGCCAAATGGTGAAAAATAATTGCTTCATAGTCTGTATTATTTATCACTGCCTGAAAAACTGCTCTAATCCACAGAGTCATTATAATGGAGAAATTAAGGTTAATACAAACTATATTGCCTCTTACCATAAAAAAAAAAAAAAAAAGAAAACTAGAAATCTAAGTCTAGGTTAATTAATCTGTAAGTTGTTTAGTTACACTAAATATGATTTTGATGTTATGATCCTGGTTTTACTTTTCAGTAATGGAAAATTATGTAGAACTTGATTTTTGTTCATGATATACATGAAAATCCTATCTATGCATTGAATGTTGGAGAATTGAAACTATAAAGCAGTACACAGCAATGCAATGATATTTTTGTTGCTAAATTTATTTTTGTTTTCTGACGTGGTTTTCTCATCTAGTACTTTGATGTAAGAAGGATTCTCTGTGGAAGAGTGAGGTGAAATATTCTGGGGCTCTCATTACTTTTAATCCTTGAAAATCCTCTACCTAACTAAAATTCTATTTCCTTACAACACTGTAAAATGGGAAGTATGTCTTAAAGTTAACAGTATGCTATAACTGGCAATCCACAACCTTGTTGAGTGACAAAATTGCCAATATTTTATATTGTTAGTGACATTGCTGGTTTTTTTCTCTTTTGGTAGACAGATGTTGTGGGCAAAAAAGAAAAATCAGTCTCAATTTGTGGTATTTTACTTAGTTTATTGTCATTTATCATAAACTTTTAATTATTGAATCTAATACTAAACATAATCACAGAAATTTAAAGAAACACTTGGATAAACATGCTTCAGCTTCCCTTTGCTTCCCTCTTGCTGGTCCCCAGCCTCCTCACTATACACCACAGTCAGTCTCTTGGGCAAGGCAATGGCAAAACGGGAGGCTGGGTTTATTTTGTAATGGTTTCTTTGCTTCAGCTCTTCTTTGCTGCTTAGGTTGCAATCCACAGGTGGACCTCCTCCTGTGTCTCCCCTGTCTCTACTCATATGGCTTTTTGCACCAGCACTACTTGGATGTCCCTTTGCCCACCCCCTGCTCAGCAGTCTCTTTCCTCTAGCCATGCTCAGGTGTCTCTTTGCTCCCACCCTGTTCAATTGTCTCCTCTTGTCCTTCCATGTCTCTTTTTCCTTCTCTGAAGGAGGCAGAGGCACCACATGCACTCTGGTAGGCACAGTTTGGCATGTGATGGTGGGTCTGTTCTTTTCCAGCTGAGGCAGGCTCAGGAAAGCCCCTGAAGCTGTTCAGCAGAGGCTGCCCCAGACTCCCAGGCTGACCTCCAACACTGGTCAGACGTGCGCAGTGCAGCGGATAAATGCCAGAAGGACAGTAAAAGTCAGGCTGCCCATGAGCACACTGCCTTATGGAGAAACCTTCTTCTATATCTTATTCACTCTTCATCTCTGAATGAAAAGCCATGTCACTAAGACTGTATAAACATCTTGCATGTATTCTTGTTTTCTGTGTTCTTTTAAGAGAGAATAATAATGGAACATATTTTTCATTTGTTTCTTATCTTCTTCAAAACTACCCAGTTTTGAATTTCTCCCCTTTATTCTTTGTAAAAACTTGTCTGTCTCTTCTCCTTTGTATAACTTTCCTGTTCCCTTTTTTGTTTTCAGTAGAATTTGATACATACCAAACATAAACCAGTTGTTTTTAAAATAGTTAAATGCTTTTCCTCCTGTCAGAAGATGTTAATACACTCAATTTTTTGACTGTGGAGATTGTACCTTCCTTTCATCTGAAATCCCAGGGAAACAAAGGAGGGTTGTCATTTGTCTTCTCCACTCAATCACCTAATTTGGGGTTTATCAGAATATTTGGTACCGAAACCACTGAAAAGTAATTTTAGTAATTGAACTGTACTGTGCTCTCATCTGTGCCCCATCCTCTCACTTTGTTCTCCTTTGTTGTTATCTGCATTACCATGTCTTCCACTGTTCTATATCCATTTCCTCTTACCTCCATTGTCCGCTTTACTTTCTTTCATTACTATTGCTCTTTGCATTGGCTCCTTCCTTGCCTCCTTTGGAGCTTAGTGTCACCTTGCAAACCCCTCCAGTGGACTGTTGACTGCTTCTCTCACCTCAGTGAAATGACAAAATGTGGTGCTTCCAAGTGAGCATGGCAGCCTTCTGATGGTGCCAACTTGAAGATACCTGTTGGGACTGGCAAAGTGAACAGAGCTTTGTATAATCACCTACCTCCATTTCCTTTTAAGAAGTGGCTAATGGAATATAGAATAGCTTATTTTCACAGAGATTCCCTTGAGATGTCATTACAGCCTTCTGCTGGGATTCATAGAAAATTTCTGAACAACCTTCACACGTACAAATCATGAGTTGCTGTTTGGACAGATGTGTCCTGAATAACTTCCTTTGTCTTTCAATAGATCTAGTTTTGTATCAAATGTCTTTTCTAATTATTCTGAATATTTTGTCGCTGCATCTTTATTAAAGTACTTTTGAAATGGAAATCAAGTTGATTTAGAGAACACACTGTCATCAATCAAAAAAAAAAAATCGGTATTTTAATATTGAAGTAATACTAGACATCTTTAAAATATGGCTAAATTTGCTTCAGTGTGTGTATTGTAGAACCTCAGTGGTCTTTTTTTCTTAAAAAAAATGGCAGGAATGATATGCACTTCCCCTTTCCAGAGGGCTGGTCTTTTGCTCACTTTATCATCTGAACATAGAGGTTATTCTTTCCAACTGACTGATCAACCTACCAGTATTTGTTTAAAGCTACTAAAATTTATATACATGTGCTTCTTTAATTCTATTCCTGTATTACTTTACTTATCCTTTCAGAGACCAGACTAAATTTCATTATTGAGGCATTTCTAATAAACATGCTTTGGTATGAAATAGTTGTGTCTTTTTTACATGTAATACCTTGTATCCAGATATCCACTCTAACTGCAGATGGAGTTGAAATTATATCTCTTACTAAAAGCTGATCACATTATAGGCTACTTGCAGTTGGCTAATCTGTGTCTAATTAAGGTGAAACACCAAATAAGAGACAGAGGGAGTGATGAGTTTTCAGTATGTACTGCACCGGATTATTCCAATATGAAATGTATGTTAATTTATATTTGTCCATACTAACTTGTAGTGAGCTGTAAAAGCAGCATTTTGCTATTTAATTGATCTGGGAGGCAGATATTAGCTTCATGTTTCCTAGTATTTTCTTCACAGTTTCTGGAGAGAATGGTCCCTGTTTAATTCTGCTTTTCCTGTTTTCCTGAAGTAAATGTTTAATCCTGCCTTCAACCTTGCATCATCCTGTATCTAAGCATCTGTTTTATACTTTAATGTGTTCTTTTTATCCTTTACTGTCTTCTTTCCTTTTATGTATTTGTAGAAAGCCTTATTATTCTTCACTATATTGCTTGCTGTCCCCTCTGATACTCTGCTTTTCTCATGTGTAATTTTCTTTTTTCACTCCATCTAGCTCCCAACATTTATTTTTCCTTTAAATCATTTCTTCTTGATGGTTTTAGTTGCATCTACACTGCATTTTTCATCAATATTTCTTCCATTGCCTCTTTACTTTTGCCATTTAGTCATCTTGGGATTTTTGTCCCCTTAAAAAGGATGCTGTTCCATTAGACATTTGTTAGTACATCTTTGAAACAAATCAATTCTTTTTCCACGCGTTGTTCCTTTAAAGTTAATTCTTGACTTTGGTCACCTACTATTTCTTCTGTCCTTAGAAACCTGTGATTTAAAAATTTCTTACTGGTTTGTTACCCTTTGCATTCTTCTTCACTTGAATTAGGATGTAGGAATTGAATGTATTCTGTAGAGTTGTGTTTTCTTCCTTAATGTGCGGAATATCAGATTGCAAGAGCAATCCTTTAGTCTGAGTAAAATCACTGCAAGTATGGGAGGAGTGGAAGCTAACAGAGACTTGTCAGCCTTCTGATGCTTGGTCTGTCCTGACCATTATGGCCTTTAGTGCGATGTGATGACATATTAGTTTATGCTGGCCTCTAGCCATCCATGACAACACTTACATTTCCTGAAACACCCCTCCCATGCTTGAGGCTTTAAAGAGCATGGTACAGTAGTGCCATGAGCTGATTCTGTGATAGTTGTGGAAATTCCTTTTTATGCAGAGGGAATTTCCAGTGATCCAGTTAAACTGCTTTTATGTCTTTTAAGCTGGACTGATGCTTATTTAATTTAGAATTGATTTTTGCATAAATTTTCTACACTGCCTTTTGTACAGGGACTGTGACTGAGGAATTTAAATTATGCAGTAATATAAATAGAAATGGGATCGTGACAAGACATGGCATTTGGACAAACAACTTTTGCAGGACATTTTTCATATGGGTTTGCTAATGTGCAACTCAGGAAAAAATTGCCACCTTAATGGCATTATAATAGAACTAAGTTCTTATGTTTTTTTTTTTTAAGTCTCCTATGTGAATTAAACTCATTCATGATGTTTCTCTACTGAAATCAGTAGAGTTGGTGTACTACCAGCTTTTCAGAAAAGTAAAAATATTACTGTAGGGAAAGTGTGAGGTGTTCTTTTTTCTTCAGTGAGACACAATGCTTTCCTGAAAACATTATCTTAATATTTAGAATGTTGATAGTGCAACATAATTGCGCTACCATAAATCTTTTTGTGTATATCTGTATACACAATGCATGTTTAATGTTACATTATAGAGTATCCAACAAAGTAATTTACTGTGGGAACCTGAAAAAGCAATTGTAAATGTAAGGTTCTGTTCGCATGTAATATGCTAGGTGTTATGTCCATAATCCACAATACTTACAGATCAATGAAAAAAATTATACCATACAGTATATCTCCTCTTGCATTGTATAGACAATAGCAAATTTCTACTAAGTTCAAGCAGTGTTAAGTGATACAACATTTCGTGCAACCAGTACTTACTGTAGCTAGACAGACCTGAACTTTGTCTGTCACTACAGTACATGTTTTGTGCTTTGCAGATTGTGATCCTTTCAAAGCTTCATAGGGAAATCAGTGTATGGCTAATTCCTTTTGAAAATACAGATCTTACTGTAAATCTTACTTCTTGTCTAAAAGCAGTATGAAGCACATAGTAGTTATCTCATCTTTTGAAAGACAGAGCAGCAAAAATTTGATTTAAAAAATATATATGTTTTGATAGAGAGAAGAAGTTCAATGGAAGTGACACTTCTTGATTTAAGGAAGGCTCTGGGAGTGACCTGACTGTTCAAGGAAAAGAATACGTCATATGTCAGGGCTGAAAGATCTGGACAAATTACTGTGTTTTACTAGCCATGCAGAAGTAGATGGACCTTTTTAGTCAGTCACTGGTATTATTTTTCCTGCATCATAATATTTGAATTTGATGTTGCTTTCAGGGGACTCTAAAGGCAAATTATAGCCGTAATTTTTGCCTGCCTGAGATTCTGTGGTACTGTATTCTCTGTTCAAATATTTCACATGCCTCTGTGGATCTTTTTTGTTCCTTGATGAGCTATACTCATGAAAAGTGAGTACTACTTGAGAAAAATTTCTGGGTTTTGATATCATTGTTACTTTTAGCCCAACAGGACAGCTCATCCAAAGTGGCAGTGAAGACATTTGAGGCTTAAACTTTGTACTGTATGAAAAGGGTCTTCTCACTCATGCATTACATGAATGAAAAATATATCTTAACAAGCCAACTCCTTCCCTGCCAATTACCCAGGTCTGAAAAGGTTTCTTCTGGAAAAGAAAAAGAAAAAGACATAGACATAGACATAGACATCATAGACAGATTTCACCTTCACCAGTATATAACTGAAAGTATTACATACCTTCTCATTCTGTTTATAAATCCTCCTGAACATCTTCAGGCAATTGTTTGCAGACCTAATGAAGAATCAGTGATTGGTTGAGGTTGGAAGGGACCTCTGGAGGTCTTTAGGCCCAATGCCTCTGCCAAGAGCAGGGCCAATATAGAGCAGGTTGTTCAAGACTATTCATGCCCAGGACTATTCATGAAAATTACATTGATTTGCTACATGGAGGTAAGTCTCCCATTCTAAAGTAATTTTGTCGAGATACTGAGTATCACTGTCATTCAACAGATAAAGGATTTAAAAAATCAAAAAAGAAGTTCTAGTTGGTATATGGTCTGTGAAAGAAAAATCAAAATATAATACAAGATTTAAGCCAGCTCTGCACCACATGATCTAAGAGTTGTTAAGTGGACAAAAATAACTGTTTGGAACTAAGAAGGTTAACTTTCCAGCTACTTTAGAATTCTTACAATTCTTCATAGTAATGAAGCTTCAGCCCTTTATGATAGTGCAATTCTCTGTCATGGTATTCTATGTCAGGATAACCTCTCAGCTGATGGATATCCTGCAGTAGCAAGTTGTCTTCAAACTAAGAATCTCTCTTAATGATATAGTAACAAATTCAACAAGTTTCACAGCATTGCCTTTCAAATCCATTACTACTTTTCGTCTGTCTGTCAAGATCTATTTTTATCTTGCCATCACTTCACAAGGACTGCTTTCTGAGCAAGGCAGCTATCAATGAAAGAACCTTTCTTTTGTTACTATGATGATGAAAAGTTTCCTTGAAAGTGTGATATTTTTTTTTCCATTTCATTTTCAAATTTTCTTTTTTCAAGTTTCCTTCCTATGCATGAAGGTGTTCCATACAGTATAAAACCTTGATCCTGTGGCATAATCTGGCTTTTAAAAATAGTGTTTGAGATACTTACTGATTTGTCTGTGCCTAAAGTTTATTTTGATTGGTGAAGTGTGAAATAGGAGTAGTGATTTATTTTATATATTTAAAATAAATATTTTTATTTATAAAATAATAATATATAAAATAAAAAAAAATAAAAATAAAATGAAAATTAATTAATTAATTAATTAATTAATTTTAGTATTTTATTTTACTTAAGTTAATAATGTATGCTATTAGAAGAAGGTATTTCTGACTGACTTCCCATTCCTAGAGCAAGCATCATCATGGAATGAACTGAATCATTGAAGAACAGTTTTTCTGCAACTGCTGTCCTTGAATTTTTATTCCCAAGTAGCTGAATGTGTAGACAAGCTCTCAGTTAAAACGTCAGTCTTTGTGCTGTTATCCATTCTCCTAAAGTGTTTATGTGTCTGGGGTATATGGGTAGATAGTTGAGATGGTGAAGTACATAACACATCCATTAAATCTGATGGAAAGAAAATAAAACTATTTTCAATGGCATCATTCTGAGGAAAAAAGGTCCACTGCTCTGTAAAGGAGACACCTGCTCTTTAAGGAGTATTTACCAACCAGAACAGCGTACAGTTCTTGATCAGTGCTGATGGATTCTTTGGAAAAAGATATAGTATATATGTTGAAAAAGTGTATTCCTTTTTGTTGGTGTTTGTTTGTTTGTTTTCCCCTGAGGGAGAGTGCCCCATTTACTTCTTATACCATCTTTAAAGAAACAAACAAACAAAAAACCCCCCAAAAAACAAAACAAAAAACCCCAAACAAACAAAAACAAAAACAGAACACCATTTTCCACTTCTATTAATGTATGAGTTAATTCTTATCAATGACAACATGCAGAAATGTGACTGGCAGCAAATCATTCCTTCTTATCTTGGAGCTTCATTGCATGTAATCTAAACTGACCTGGAACCTGCATGTGAACTGATGTGTAGTGTTATGTTGGAATAAAACAGCAATAAGTAATGAAATACTGTAAAATTATATAAGGTCAGAGTAAAAATCCACCTTCTGTTGTCCACAGTATGCATTTCATATTTTTGTGTGTGTGCTGCACAAAAAATTCTAGTCTTTTCCTGGGTTTTTGAGAAGAAAAGTTGAGCCTTTAAGTCATAAATTAATTTGATTATGTCATCATCCAGTTTCTCAAAGGCACAGGTAGAAGCCAATGTAAATCAGACTGGCTACACTGGCATCAGAACAAGTCTGTTCATTTACACATCTAGGAAACTGTCTAAAATATGTCTTGAAGTTGCTCTTGTTCGGTGTTTGATCCTGCTTTGTTAAAAGGCTTACAAACCTTATAGCCTGGCTTGGATTCTAGCTAAGTTCATGTAGTTTTGCTGTTTGTAAAATGATCAGAATTTATTTAGGCCTGAAAAGTAATTCACATTTGAACTGCATAGAACTTTGAATCTGTGTTTTTAGGAAGCACTGGTTTAGAAAAATTAATTCTCTGGAGACTTGTGTTTCTCTCCTTGTAGTTTTCAAAGCACCAGATTTTTCTAAATGGGTATTCATGCCTTCATTTAAAAAAAAAAAAAAAAGTCAGATTTTAAAAAAATACTTAGTTTTAAAAAAATATTTAATTAATATTTAATACAGATTTTTAAAATACTTTAAAAATGCAACTGAAAATAGTTCTATGATATCTAAGATCTTCTGCATTTTCATCTGTATATATACTGAGAAAATATACCAGAAAGAAGCACATGGAGAAGCTTTGCCAGCTGAAGACAGGCATCTGCTCTTTTGAGATTAGTTAAAAAATATCTGGATACCAAAGAGTATACCTTCGATAAGATTTTGGCTAACTTCAGGAAGCAATGCTTGAAATCTCATGGATTTTACCATGTGGGCAGCAGCAACAGTGCAGCTGAAAGTCCCATCAGCTGATCTGTAAATTCCTGTCTATAACGTAATAAGTTCAATGCATAGATAGACCCAGTTTGATGTGAATTTTTCAGACATTCTTGTACCCAAGAGCAAGTTATGTTTAATTTTCACTAATGAAATCTTTGGTTATTAATTTTAATTTTAATCAAATGCGTTGATGTTCATAATTTTAACATGTTGATTTGCTTGATTGTATGATTGCTTTGTGGGAAAGGAGGAGGTTTTACAATTGTGTTTGTATTTGGATTTAATTTGTATGGTAAGTTAAGTATGACACTTGCAGAGAGCAATGTGAAGAATATTTTATTTACTCTTTATGAGTACATTCAACCAAAATTTGATCTTTGCAAAACAAGTTCAGAAAATAAGGCATAACTTGATGCTAATGATCTCCCCTAATAGCATCTTCTATCTGGCTAGTTCTACACTTAAATGATTTCACTAAGTGTGACTTGATTTCTGTTTGTATTTTTCTTTCCTGTGAGGTACCTATTGCATATAATATCTTTGTTTTATTTTACTTATATATTATCAGTGTCCTATTCATGTGAAAGAATATACATTTTGCATTTTTTGGGTTGTGTTTGCCAAAATGAATATATTTTCTTCTGTCTGAGAATCAATAGAAAAGACATAATAATTTAATTTTTCTGTGTGGACAGATATGACATATTCTTTCAATCTGTTGATGTTTTGTATTTTTTTTTCTTTTTTCCTGTGGTGCCAAAGCAGTGCTTTAGAGTAGGAGTCATAAAATGCCATAACAGACAGGTTCTAGCTGTTCATAAATAGTGCCTTTCACTACCAATTGTAATAAAAGAAAAATGTGATGCTTCAGCCATATCAGATGCATACTTTTATTTCTAAGAATTACAACTCTGGACAGATTCTTTCTGTCTCTGTAGGCAGAAGAGGTTACTTGTCATTTCCCCAGCATTTTGCTAGCAGAAAAATTTGTATGAATGCGGTCACATTTATTTCAGACAAGATTATCCAGGTTTAAGTTAATATGGCAGTTGGGGGTAGAGCGATTATGCTTTTATTTGTTTCATGTGAATGAAAAACAACCTTAGAATTTATTTGGGGAGCAGAGTAACTTCCCTTTCAGAGCTGATGGCATTGTTCTGGAAGGGGATATCAGTGTATCACCTAAGATTACTTTCTTTCCAGTTACGTATGAAGAAATCTTAAGGAAATTGGAAAATTGTATCTTAATTCTGTGGCTGATTAAGACATGTCTGAAGAACTTCTATTTAACTACATATGGTAATTTTAGAGGAATTAAAGTGGTATTTAACATGGGACCTTTATATTCTCAATAACCTTAGAAAGTTTTTGTTCCCATGACTGCAGACCAAATGAGGCTCCATTTCTTGTTTTAGTGTGGCAATGAAGGAGGGATGAGAGTAGGAAGGAACCACTGCTTTATGTTTGTGAAATTTTGTTTATCAGTATTATAGGACTAATTACATGTTGATGTATGTGCATTTTTTAAATGTAAGGTTGTACCTAATTTGGCTGGGGTAGAGTTAATATTCTTCACAGTGGCTGGTAGGGGGCTGTGTTTTGGATTTGTGCTGAACACAGGGTTAATAATATAGAGATGTTTTTGTTATTGCTGAGCAGGGCTTACCCACAGGCAAGGCCTTTTCTGCTTTTTGTATCCCATGCTGGTGAGGAAGTTGGGGGTGCTTGGGATGCTGGGAGGAGACAGAGCAGCGGCAGGTGACCCAAACTGACCAAAGGGTCATCAGATCCATGATGCATGATATATAGCATCATGCTCAGTATATGAAGTGGGGTGAAAAAGGAGGAAGGAAGGACATTTGTAGTGGTGGCATTTGTTTTCCCAAGTCACCCTTACCTGTGACGGAGCCCTGCTCTCCTGGAGATGGCTGAACACCTGCCTGCCCATGGGAAGCAGTGAATTAACTCCTTATGTTTGGCTTGTGTGCACAGCTTTTTCTATGCTATTAAACTGTCTTTATTCTAACCCCTGAGTTTTCTACCTTTTACCTTTCTGATTTTCTCCCCAGTTGTGCTGGTGGTGGAGTGAGGAAGCAGCTGTATGGGTTTGGATGATGAGTGAAGTTAAACCAGGACAAAACTGAAGGAGGCTTCAAGTCACACAGAACCTAGCTGAAATGGTTTAATTAAAGGCCAAGTAAAATTATGATGGAAATCGTAGAGAAACTTAAGAGTGGCCACTAACTTGCTTTGGCAAAGAAACAGCATTTGTGTTACCTAGTGTAGCAAAATGCACACTCACTTTTCAGTGTTTCTCTGTAATTTTTGGAAAACTTACAGTTTACTAAGATTCACTGAGAAGAATTGTATTGCAAGTAGAATTTGATTAATTACTATATAGATATGATTAAAAGTAGTGAAGGGATAACTTAAGCATGACTTAGTCTGTAGTAGCAACCTACTGCAGAAACCCTTTTGCTACAGGCCCTTAAAGCCCCATTGTCTGTTGTGGAGTAAAGCAGTACTTCATAACTAACCTCTGGAGTAGAAGATATATTTTTCTTCCAGGTAAAATTATAGCAAATGAGTTAGAGGAGTTCAACCTAGGGAGATCAGCAATCTTAATGTGTCTGTTGGTCATGATGAAAGTGGAAATCTGGCTGAAGCTGCTAAACTGAAATGTTGTGTAAAAGTGAGGTTTAGCTCTTTTGTGTTAACCTGGTCAAGAAGATCACTCTGAATGCTTTCATTCAGAAATGTAACCTAAAACAGTCTATAAGATATGCCTGCTTGCCAGGTGAATGAATGTATCAGTATTGAAAAATGTGTACTGGGAGAAGGGCATACATTCTTGACGTAAAGATTGGCACAACACAGGAAGAACATGTTTGTACATGGAAAATGCAGACAGGAAGCCTAGAAAGATTTAATTACAATCCACAGAAGATGCATAATACTTACAGAAAATTTTGTCAGTGGATTGTTTGCTACTTCTGAAAATATTTATCCCACATCTATAATGTGTTTAATGTAAAATGTCTGTTGGCCAAATTTGCATCTCAGATAGTATCTACATGTCAAAGAAACTTGAATGTATTTCAGGAAACAATTCAGCCCAAAATACTATTTTTCAGCTTCATGAATCTCTTTTATAAATTAATCTGGTGACTCAGGAGAGGAAATGAAAGGTTAATTACACTGCAGTGTTGTTGTTTTAGAACAACTCTACCTCTACCTGTTGTATTGTTCAGTCATCTTACACATAATACCATTTTTCATAATCTTATCAGCAGTCATATATATGACATTTTGTATTACTTAGCAGAAAATGATTTTATATAGCTTCTTCATTTGTTCAATGGCATACACTTTCTTGATGTGCATTTAATCCTTGTGTCTCAGTTTCCTAGCTACAAAACAGGGTGGATAAGACCTTTTCTTTCCCCCATCCTTGCTGTGTCTCATTTGTCTATACAGGTTGCCCTTGGCAAGTAGGATTTCCTTTGTTCTGTGAGTGAAACATTAGGGTTCTTTCCTTGATATTTCTAGGCACCTGCCACATCTCTGAAAGCATATACAGTCTCCTAGTTATTATATAGAGGAGAGCTTTACCTATGCATATAGAGAAGAGCATTACCTATGTTTTAGCTTCACATTTGGCATTCAGAATGAATTTTCTTTTCCCTCATAGTTTCTCCACACACTTCTTCTGTGTTCACCTGGTAACATAGATGAATTGAGTGCTAAATCAAATATATGGTGTATATTTTTTGATCTGTGTTAGTAAACTAATAGTTAGGTCTTTCACATACCATACAGTAACTTTCTGTTACTTGTGTCTGGGGTTTGGGGCCTTCAGCTGGAGGTGGCAGTGACATTTTTCTTAGATGAATAAAAGAGTAAGACCACAAAAAAGTTAAAATGTAAAAAGGCTTCTTGCTTATAGTCTGTTTGACATGAGGTTCATGAAAGGTGAGAATAAAGCACATTAATTAGTAGCTAATAAGTAAACCACTGACTTGATAGATAGGAACTCTGAGACTTCATCAAACTACTCTCACAAAATCTCTTACAAAGGGACTAATTTAGAGGGCTGTAGACAGTAACAAAGTATTTCTGTAATTACTGTTGAGAAAAGTCCCTTGTTCTTTTCTGCTGTCACTGAGAGTAGTAATTCATAATCTTTTAGGAGGACTTGTTTTTGTTTTGTTTATTCAAAGCAAAGTTTTTGCTTTCTGATGACATCACATGTGTGGTCCTTTTCTACTGTCAGCAATTAAGCATGGTCTCAACTGAGCAAAAAGGCTTTGTGACACAGGGAACATTTGCCTGAAATGCTCCCATGTGAGCCATAGGCTTGGTTACAAGCTGAATGGGTGCAAAAAATATGACTTTTGTTAGAATGACAGGCAAGCAGCAGAAGGAGTTTAACCCAAATCCTTTTGTAGGTATTGGAAAGTCGTAAGCCTAGAGATGACACTGGCACATTCAACATGCTGTGTGATCTGGGACTCTGTTGCTTGTATCACTGTGTGAATGTGTGTACAGTGTAAACATTTTATGAAATGCAGTTTCTGATCCATCGGTCTGTCTGGGCAAGAATGTCCCTTGATACTAAAAAGAACAGCAATCAGGACAGAATTGGTCAATGCGGCATGTCTAATGGTAGGAAGATATTTGAAAGACTCACTACAGACACAATAGGCTCTCTAAATAGCCTCTTTGCACCCGGAGTCTTATTGCAAACAGGTTCATTAAGGAGAGACATTCTGACACACAGCATCACAGTAATGAAAGTAGCTCTGTTTTTCTAATATTGTGTCTTGCCACTTCAGTTATGCTGCTGGTACAAGATTTCCCTTGTGTTGTTGTATATTTCTCTAGAAAAAGAATCACTCTTCATAGAATATACAATTATTTTGTACAGGAATATATAACTCATACCTAAGAACCTGTCCTTCCTGTTTATGTGAACTAGTGCAAAAATAATTGGCAATCACATCTTCAAAACCAAAAATGCTTTTACCTTTGATTTGAAAGGCTTATATATGTTAAAATGGTTATAACACAAAAGATATATATACATGCAGTTGTAATATACTTTTGTGAATATACAAAATCAGATAAAATGTTGTTCATGACCACTTATAAAATGAATATTAGTAAACTTTTTCCCCCATGAGGTACCATGGTTTGTTTTGTTTTTTTCCTTTAGGCTCTAAGTTCATAAGGAGGAAAATCAAAAGGTTATAGTTTATCCTACTTTACATATAACTGGTGTGTGACTTAAGGTGTTGGATTGGCATAATGTATACTTTGAACATTATGACCATGGAGGGAAAACAGGTAATATTGGTTTAAAAGTAGATATGGAAAATTTAATGTGCTCAAGTGGGAACAATGGCATATTAAAAAAAAAAAATTCATGACACAGATCTAATAATTCACTTGCCCCTGTAGGAATGGGGTATCAGCTCTGATGCTGCTTGGTAGTTTATTTTTATATACGCTCCTGGTCCCTGCTGTATATCCTTCGTATGGGTTCCAGAGAAAAGAAGGAAAATAACCTGTAGGGAAATCAGCTTAGAAACCTTTCATTAAATACATTGTGTTTCATATCATGTCGTTCACAAAATCTCCAAGAAAGATAGAAAGTGTTATCAGACTGCATGTGTAAAATACTATATTTGAATACTATAATTTGCTGTAAGATTAAGGACCAAGGGTATAGACATATTCGTTATTTCATTATTCACTTATGCTTGATAGATAATGCTTCAGGGGTTCTTTTCATTTTTTCTTGCCTAGCACATATGCACAGTTTTGACTTTTTATTTGATGCTGCAGAAAACATTTCTGTTCCCCTAAGCTTTACTGCCCTGCTTGTTTGCTTTTTAGTGGTGTGATTATTATTCTTTTGGAGGGGTATTATATTGCTTTTAAGTTTGTTTGTTTGTTTCACAGGCATATGCATTGGTTTACACATAGTTAAATTTTACTATATAAAAGAAATTTAGAATTACCTTTTTTTGGCAGAAATAGAGATATAGTCTATTTGTGGTTGCAAGTAATTTTTTGTTTCATCTCAAGGTAAGAAAATTGTAATACTTTTATTAATCTGTATTGAAAAACAAGGTTGTCAGAGTATATTTTATAGGGCCTCAAAAATTTGTAACCATTGTTTTCACTGTTCATGAAGCATAGCTTCATAAAGCAAAATTTGGTTTGTGAATGCCTTCTGCACACAAAAAAGTTCATTGAACAGCAAAGAGCAAACTTAATTTGCTGAATACATGATGAATTTTGTTTGGTAGGTATTAGTACATGTTAAATTGTGCGTTTTCTTACATGAATATAATGGATGCAGAAATTCAGAAATTCAATTTGCACAAAAGGCAGTGCTTGTATACTGTTGTTTTCTTTTGTGAAGGGCCTAAAATTTCTTGGTGTTCTGGTGGTGTTACTGACTATAAACCTAATGTCTCCTCCCCTATTTTTCTTCCCACTTTTCTCTACCTGCTTATATGTAACTAGATTTCACCTCTTATTTTGCCTAATTTAGTATTCATCAGAGGCTTTCATACATAAGGAGTGGCACAAAATACAGAATTTTGTCATTCTAAAGACCACAGGCTCAAACTCCACCTAATTAATACAGAAAAGGTGGCTCCCCTGCCTGTTCGCTCCTCTCAGGCTGAGTGGTATTTTCTGCCATGTAAGTTATGATCCTGTAGCAGTACAATGTTGTTTGAGCTCCTCTGCATTTTCATTATGCAGTGCTACAGGACAGAAGATAAAAAAGATGTGCTAACATACATGGGAGATGTTTTGTGCCCTCTTAGATGTCCTGGGCCAGAAGACTGGTATCCTTTGAAGAATAATCATGATAGAGGAAAATGGAAGTAGTCTCCTCATGTCTCCAGAGCTTGTTCCCCAGCAGTAGTAATACCACTGAATTCTGTTTAACTAAGAGTTTGTCATTGTCTCAGTTACTGAGTAATTTCCATGACTCCTCTTTTAGCCATCTATATTGTTAAATTGTTGCAGTGGAAACTAAATGCCATAAAAATTACTGTTCAGGTATTAGAAGACTTGTAGCACTCTATCTATGAGTTGGAAGGACATGGAATCTTTTTCTTCTTTTTTTCCACCCCTGTGTGGGTTTCTTTGGTCTTTCATTGTATGAGGAAAGTGATCACCAAGAAGCCAGCATTGTGTTTAGTGTAGTGAGATTTGGGCAAGATTGTTTTCATTTACTTCCATGTTTGCTAGCCAGCTTCCAGGGTTTCTTTGTTGGGAATGCACACACTTTTTCCTGCAGACATTGACTATCTGTAGTAACAGATGCTTGCTAAAACGACCAGGGGAATTCTGAAACAGGTACTTGGATTGCTCAAATTTAACATTATATTTAGTCCAATATTCCTTTGAGAAATTGTGAGGAGGGAACTACCTTGAGGTGCTCTTAACAGTCTGTGCTAGTAAACTGACAAATGCTGTGTTCTGTGATATATGTAGCTTAAGTTTTTGGTTTTTAAATATACTGTGTTTCTTGTCCCATAACTGTGTTATTCAAATCAACAAGTCATTCATACAGGGGGCTGACCAGATGTACAAAGATAAAAAGCGTCTGCAGCAATCTGTGTGGGTATTTGGAGGCAGCAAGATGGAATTATAAAATCATGGAATAGTTGATGTTGGCAGGGACTTCTGGAAGCCATTTTGCCCAAACTACTTCCTCAGGCAGGGTCACTTGCATAACCAGTGTCCTGAACATCATGGTCACTGCAGACAAGGAGGCCTGCAACTTTCACATCTCCCAGTGATGTTGCCTTTCCTTATTTGTGACTATGAGGTCCAGCACAGAACCTATCTATGTTGGCTTCTCTACCACTTGGGTCAGAAAGTTTTCATCAGTGCTCCCCAGAAACCTCCTGAATTGCTTATACAATGTGATTTTGTTCCTCCAGCAGTGATTTGGGAAATTTTTCTTGCATGAGGACCTTATGACTGTGATGCTCTTTCCAGCTATTTGTTGAAGTCTTCATCCACTTGTTCTTCCTGAAGGCAGTCTGCAATGGACATCCACTACAATGTCCCCTATATTGTCTGCTCCAGGCAGCTGGCCAAGCACCTTTCAGTGTGGGCTGACAGCCTGTCAAATTATATAGTGTGTGCCTTTCCTTCACAGCATGCTGGCATTCTTTTTAAGAGTTAATTTAACACCAGTGTTTTTATCATGCAGATATTGCTTTCATACAAATCACAGGAAGGCAGAAGGCTCTTTGCACCTGATATAGCAAAATGATATTTTAATTTGTTTATTGCTGCTGTTTTAGATTTTTTTTTCAATATCAGAAAAGGCAGCTGTGTGAGCTTTTAATCTTTGTATAAAATTATAAAATTCACCTCTGCTGTGTTTACTAAGTGGAATTGACAACTGATAATGACAGAGAAGGTAGTATCTAGTGGTGATTATGCAGGTATAGCTTTTATTTTCTTGCATTGCTACCATTCTACTTCTCTCTACTCCTTCTATTTCCTATCTTCCTTTCTTTGCCTTCCTCTCTCCTCTATCACCCATCCTTCCTCTCTTTCTTATCTTTCCTCCTCCTCTCTTTTTCTCCTCTTCACAGAACTACAAAATTACAAACTGCATGAGTTTGGAAGGAATGAATCTCTGGAGGTGATCTGGTCCTCTACAGCCAGTTACCCAGGACCATATCCAGATGGCTTTTCAATAGCTTCATCCCTTAAGATAACACTGCAGCCTCCCTGGGCAACCTGTGCCAGTGCTCAGTCATTTCGACAGGGAATAGAGTGATTCCTGATGTTCAGAAGTAACATCCCATGTTTCAGTTTGTGCCCATCACCTCTGGTCCTGTAACTGGGCACCAGTGAAAAGAGTCAAGCTCCCTTTGCATTGTGCCTTCACATCAGCTATTCAGATTCCCGAGATCTCTTCTGAGCCTTTTCTACTCTAGGTTGAACATTCCCACTTCTTTCAGCCCTTCCTCATAGCAAAGATGCTGCAGTCCCTTAACGATTTTAGTGGTCCATGCATTTCCGTCTTGTACCAGGAAGCTCAGACCTGGCCTCTTAATTCAGCAGTGCTGAGTAGAGGGAAGGTATTCCCCCTGTCTGCTGACAATGCTTTATCTAATGCAGTACATCATTACCCTTCTTTGCCATAAGGCATGTTTCTGACCGATGGTTAATTTGGTTTCCACCAGGACCCTGCAGATCATTTTCTGCAAAGCTGTTCTCAACTAGTTGTTCCCTAGCATACACTGTTGCAGGCGGTTGTTCCTCCCCTAGTGTAGGACTTCGTACTTCCCCACTTTTGAACTTTGTGAGGTCCCTGTCAACCCTTTTCTCCAGCTTGAGTTTGTGCTGGATGGTAGCACAGCCCTCTGGCATATCAACTGCTCCTTCCAGTTTTGTGTAATCTGCAGCTTGCTGAGGGTACCTTCTGCCCCATTACCTAGATGATAAATTAAAACATTAAACAGGGTTGGACACAGTATTGACCCATGCAGTATGCAGCTACTGTTACCTCACTTTTCATCCCACTTTTTCTTCCCCTATGTGCCCCTTCCTAATTTCTATCATCCCCTAATACCCTTTCTCTCCTGCTTCATACTCTCCCTTTTCCTCTCCTTGCCTTTCCCTTCCCCTTCCCCTTTTCCCTACTAGATTTCCATCTGGTCCTAAGCTGTGAGGTATTTGATAACACTTAGTGTTCACGCAATGACTTGTACTGCTCACCTCTTTGATTTAGGGTGCTTGAATTAGGCACTACTGTATTACAACAATCATCAGAACATCAGTGTGAACGTCTGCTTTACATATGCTGCCTTGCAGCCTGATTTAGAGAAGCCAGGGGTTTAGCTATGTAGGCTGGGAGCAAACTTTTTATGTACTATTCAAGAATTCTCTGTATTGGCATTTTCCCAAATCTTTCTACATTTTCTTTTCCCAACACCTTGGTTTCCTTCCATTCCCTAATATTGCCAGTGGTAGTCAAGACATTCTGAAAATGTTTGCATAAAGAGTGGGAATGGGTTAATGATTGCCCACTGGTGCAATCAACTAAGTAGTTACTCTTTAAAAAATTCTTTATTTGACACAGTATGGACTGGTGCAGCACTAACATCAGGAGATTTGTTGAATTATACTGGAAAAATCAGAGTAAGAGGGGCATCCTTTCCCAATTTTCCCTCTGTTTATTTGTTTTGGAAATGCAAGAAAGATTTTCATTTAATACATTTAGTTTGTATGTGTCCATGTATGAAAAGACATTTTTATTTGTACTTTTACATCATGTGTACTTTAGAGGTTCTGCCCCAAGGTGATACTAATAAATTGTGATATAACATAGTTGTAAGGGGTCTTACATTATTCTTTTTTAACATACTCTTCCCATCCTCTCATCTTCAAATGGTGTGGTGTCAGACATGTCTTTCAAGGTGTCTAAATTAAATAATGTTTTCACAGTGTCTTACAAAACTTGGGGATGTTCCTGTCTATGAGTAAGATTAGAAGACACTTCTGGTTTTTGAAATAAACTTAAGCTCTTCAGCAGGTGCAAGAGCCCTCAGTGCTCCAAGGGGAAGTTTATGAAAAGTTGAAAGAAATTACCCTCAATTAAAGGGAATATTGATTAATAATTACAGAGTTAAATATGATACATTGCTCAAGAAAAAACTCTATATTAAAAGAATGTTAAATTTCTGATGGAAAATATTAAACTGAAGAAATTTGCCACAGAGAGTGAAATATAAAATTGTTTACATCTCTTTCTATTATTTAATTGTAATAGGTCACAGTACAAAATTAGTTAAAAATATCCCCTATTGAGACAATGTATTAGGATTCTTCAGTGTGTATTCTCACCTTGGTTTGCTTAGATTTTGTTGCTCAGCATCATCAAATATTTTAAAGAGAAAATCTGGGCCCCTTCAACTAGGAATAACTCTTTTGTTTTTTCCATTAGATTATGCTTAGTTTCTTAATTTTTTTTCCTCTGAGATAAAATTCTTTGAAGTTCTGTAAACAAAAAATGATGGCTTAAGCAGATGGTTATCAGTCATATAAGGAAATTACCTACTAGACAGAAGAAACAATCACTTATATATACAATATATGTGGGTGTGACTGAAACCTTAGAACTTCAGCTGTTATAGACATTGATTGGTCTAATCAATTGGAAGTGAAGAACACCAAAATAATCACTTGCCTTTGACAACCTAAATAGTCAGTTAAGTTTAGTATTTGTCCATGTGGATTGGTGATAACAGGTAACATTGTTCATATGTTCACTTTCAATACTTGTCAGGTGGGTGCTGCTCTGCTGCATCATCTGCTGACACCATTGTGTTAGATAGGAGCATGTTTTATGTAGAAGCTTGCAACTATGCACAGTAAGCTGCATGAAAAGCACTGTCCCTTTCTGCAGCCCAGGAGATAGCTCATGCAATCTAGAGTTGGTATTTTTAACTATTAAATGTGTTGATTCCTTTTGAAATATATATACTCAATTCTGGTTAAAAAGTGATTGTAAGTAGGGTAAAGAGGTTCTTTTGACTCCCTTCTTGAAGAATCTGCTGTTAAGATTGGGAGTCAAAGACTCATCTTCTCCATTGGGAATATGCAACTTCTGAATTTTTTTTTTTTCCTCTCTGATTCTGTCTAGAGCAAAGAAGAAAGGGAAGTGATAATTCCTTTGGAAAGCCACATTTCACAACCATCTGTTAGGTGATAATGCATGTGCTCCCAGAGAATTAGCATAGTCGAATCCCATTGAGTGGAATGGCACAGCTATAAGCTCAATGAAGCCTTGCTATAAAAAGTGACAGTCCTTTGAAATGTAAGTGGTGTGATGCTGTTTGTTCAGTTTATTTTAACTGGAGTTTCTTTATGGTAATTTAGCATCAGAATGTCTTATAATAACTCAGGGTTACATAGAAATATCTTTATTTATGAGCAAGTCCTTAGCCTTTGCAGAGAGGTGGTTTTGAAGGCCAGAGTAATTTTTAGTATACTGGAAATGAGGCTCCATAGTGACAGAAGAGAGTATGACATAGCTGTAATAAATCTGCAAATTGTGAAGCAGAGAACAAATGTTTACAAAATTAGAGTAGGACTGTAAATTGAAAATTGTCTTCTGTGTGTTAGTCCAAATTCAAGAAACTGAAGAATCTGAACAGAGACAATGTTTCATGGCAAAAGCAGGCTTTCTGCTCTGTCTTTCAAGAATGGCTGAAGAAGCTTTCAAAGTTAAAAGAGGGACAAAATATGTGTGGCCAGAACAGATTTGGGATTAAGTTAGTGTGTATATATGACAGAAATATTTATTATTTGGAAATGTAGCAGGGATCATGGTAACAGCATGATGATCTGCCATGACCCATGTCAGTGCTTTCTGTCAGAGCGGGCAGCAGGTTATGCCTGAGTATTAGCATTGATAAAGCAAAGGAAAGCAATCAGGAGGATTTTGTGTTTAGTGATCAGGACTTGAGACATTCTCTCTTAAAGAGAATGACTAGGGAACAGTGGGAGTAGGGCAGAAGAGGATTGGGAAAGAGAAAGAGAGAGAGAGAAGGTCAGGGAATAAAGAATCTGAGACACTCTTCTTTTAAGTAACTTTGCTGCTATAGATCTGTATCTGTGATTTTCCCACAGCTGTAGGAAATAATTTGTTTCCATTACCTTTCTGCCATCTCTTTTCCTAGTCTCACCTAGAAAGTAGTGGAAAAATTACTTTTCTCAGTGTGTTGGAATAGCTTTAAGAGTTTTCCATTGCAACTGTTCATTGTCTGTCTCTTGGTAAGCACTTAAATACTGCAAGCTTGATGAATGTTGCATTCGTGTATGTATACTGTTGCATTTCTTAAGCAAGAAGGTGGACTGTTTGGCCTTGACTGTCAACTGCTCAGATACAACCTTGCTAGAAAACTGGGAACTTGCTATAGTATGGGTGTCTTTGCTTCATCTGTACTGCCAGATCAGCATTATTTTAGATGGGATATGTTTTCTCTGCATTCCTGCAATAGGCCTTTGAGGCACCAGTGGTGGCATCTCCAAGGCAGGCAGGAAAGGGGGAATGGCAACCCTCCGCTGGAGCATTGGCAGTTAACTAAACCTAGATTCCAAAAGAAGTTTAGGGATCTCACAAACTGCTTTATGATGTATGTACTTTATTTAATTTCCTCTAATTTCAGTTGAAGGAAATTTGAGATGTTATTAGACAACGGTATGTTTTCTAAGGTCATAGATTAAAACTGGCAGTTGCAAAACAAACACAATAGAAATAAGTTTCTGGTAAAATAATAAATCATTAGGTATATGGAGGATTTGATTAGTGATTTGAGACAAATATAACACTGAAACTATAAAAGAAAATATTCTAATGTGTTAACATTTTCTCACAAAAGCCTTATAACTAAAAAAGTTTATCTGAATGATCTTACACCTGCAAAGTAAGGGATTGAATAGCAATGCATATAGATGGGGATAAGGTTTTTTGCACTTTTTTTAAAAATAGGGAATGATGTTATTTCTGTCAGCACTTAGGCAAAACACACAACCATTTGCCTGTCTATTTTCATGTGCTTTGTGAATGTATAGCCGAAGTTGTGCATGTGGCTCCCACAGTTTTACTCTCAATGTGCATAGTTCTATTTTCAATGGAAAAAACAAATGTTTAGAGGCTAAGAGTTCATAGTGTATTAACTGAAAATAAAATTGACTTAGTTTTCTTAGATGAATTAGAGGAACAGTCTGTGCTATGTCTTTGTTTTCTATAAGCAAAAATAAAATCTGCAAGCCCATTGGAGTTTTAAATATGATATAAATGTCATACATAATCATAACAAATATACAAAATGTTTTCAAACATTTCTATTGTATGGAAGCAATTACTGGCACCAACTATATCACACACCCCTCTGATGGGCTAAGGCCAAAAGAAATGAAGGTCTCTAAACAAAATTACTTTGTGTAGGCGGGAAAAGAGTGAGTTTTAACTGTTATTGTGGAGCAACACAGAGTCATATTTTAATGAAAATCACATACTCTCTAACACAACGAATACTAAAAAAAAAAATTACTCCATGTTAGTTACCTTGTTAGTTACTCCATGTTCTGTTAGCTTTTCTTGTCTTTCTTGTCATTCTCTGTCAAAATACTTGCAAAGAATACTCTTACATTTTCATAGTAAAAATCTTTAAGCTATGAAGGGTATAAATGCAAATCTAGCAGAAAGTTACTTCTCCATTTGTTTTGCAGCCAACTCTCTAGTTGCTGAGATAGTACATTGCATTTTTTTCTCAGCGTGCTAATTTTACTTCTAGTAAACCAGCTCTGCCTCTCATGCTTCCATTTCATATCTGTAAGTTATTGTGATTGCTCTGCCAGGTCTACCAGGACCTTTGTTCAGTGATGTGTTTGCAATTGTGGGTGTTCAGGGCAGCCTTCTGAGGAGTTCTGCTTTTTGACACCAGTGAAACTGTCTGTAACACATGGCTTGCACACACGGAATGGAAACAAGTACTCCATGTTGTCTACTTCAAATAGATGCTTATTTTCATTCAGAGAAATACGTTCTCATGTGTTACTGACTCACATTCCTTGCATAGCTCCTTCCTCCAAACTTAGGCTCTTGCTGATCTTTGTGAGCTTCTAATGCTTACTGTCTAAGGAGAATTCATGGCCCTTGAGAAGTCCGAATGCCTTGTGAACATAAATCATGTCCCCTTCTTCCATGGCTGGTCTAATGAGGGACATAGTCTTTTCTGACAATTTCTCTTTTTCTATCTTTTAAAAGAACAAGTCTCTCTCTCACGTCTTGGCCTCTTAATTGTTGGCAGCTGTGCTACCTTATTGCACACAGAACAAAAGCCTCAGGAGTCAAACTCAGAACATTTTACCAGCTCCTTCATAAAACTGCAACATCACTTCTCTGAGGAAAAGCTTTTTCCGGGTCTTTCCTGCTTGTCAGTGACTTGTCATAGTAAAATACTGGCAGCTGGGATTTTCCCCAAAGAGATGTAACTACAGTGTACTTGCTTTCATGCACATACATGCTCTTGAGTGTTTATGCTGCCCCTTTGTTGTCATGTATGGTCACGTGTGTGGTATGTTCTTCATCAAGCAATGTACCAGGTGAATTCTAAATAAGAGACTTCATAGTGAAACTTCAAAGAAGTTGTTAGATTTTGCCCCCTAATGTTTCCTGTGACAATATAAGTAATGTAAAAAATCTCTATATGACACTCATGATTTGTAAAAATCAAAATTAGGAATTGATGAGCAAAGGGCATTGTATGTCTTGCCCTGTAGGTTAGTGAAGAAACATCTCTCAATGCTGCTACTGCAGGCAGAGGACCTTTTCAAAGAAAATGCAATAGCAGTGGGTGTCATGAACATTGTATGTCTTTGGAGACATAAATAAGCACTATGGTTAGAAAGTTTTGGATAAAATAGTTTTGTGACTGTGGATTATGCATCTGAATACAAACTAGAAAGCTGAAAGGAGAATAGAGAAGTAGATGAGTACTTCTGTTATTCATACAGAATATGTACATAGGGTATGAGGTGCACAGATGAGATTGGGATCAGATTATTTTACACTAATATGCCCTATTTGTGTGTGCATGAACATTAGGAAAGTATCTGTGTATATAATGTCATAGTGAAGACTACATTTTTGTGATTTTCATGATCATCAGAATCCCTGTAACCCTGTAATTTAGTTACCCATCTCAAATTATCAGAAAGTATATAGAGCAGTGTGGATAAAACGAAGAGTACAAACGCTTGTCCTGCCCCCTCAAAATTCCTCTGAGCTTCAGAGTGAATTCCAGTTAATAAAAAAAAAAAAAAAAAAAAAAGGCACTCCGTTTTGGCTAGAAAAGAGAAATTTTAACTTGTGTGTGTGTCTCTTAACAGTCATTGATGCTGTGTGGGTGTATGTACATACACACATATTTTGATACATGTATACACAGACAGAGTGGACTCAGAGACACACGGGTTGGGTAGATACTGGAGTAATGCTATTGAATTTTTTTTTTTTTTTAATTTGGTGTAACAAACTATCTGTGCTTTCTCTAGTGTAAAATACTTATTAAAGTAATTATTAAATTGTTCTTAAAGTAATATTTGTCCCTTGCACAAGTAATGTTCATGTAAGTAATTTTTTAGATGTAAATATTTTCTGTATCTGTGTTAGCTGAAGAATAATTCTGACTTTATATACAGTTTAAAATCACATCCTTGGAAGTGACTTGTAAATTTGGTTTCCTGATTTAGGACCTGTCAAGTTCTGATTACTCTAACCATTCACTGCTGCGACAGAAGTCAGCTGGAACAGCAAATCAGTATCTATGAGTGTTCAATTAGGCTCCCCAAAACTGAATCCCTGTAGGAGAGACTGTGTATTTTTCTCTATGAAGAGGTTGTATGATATGCTATTAAATTGGCCTGGATTAGAATACAAAAATGTTTATTTCTTGCTTTCTCAGTTGACTAGAAAAGGTAGCTCACTGAAATATTTTTCTGTAGCTTCCATACATACCCATAATGTTCAGGCGTGTTCTTACTGTCTGCAAACCATTTTAATTGCATGCAGTTTCATGATCATGTTATGGCAAGTGTGGTTGGATTTGGAGTTATAGCGTGGCTTTTATTCCGTGCTCACATAAGAGGAGGTGCCCGTGGCAACTTTGTGAATGAAGAAGAAATTTGCTAGTTAAACAGTTTTGCTTCCTAGATGATTCATCGATTCTGGTTTTTTATTTTTTCTTTTGTATCTGAGGTAGTAGGGCAGTAGGATAGTTGAATGTACACTAATTATTCAGGTTCAATTAATTTTATGCTAATAAATGATGTGTGGTAACACATCAACATACAGAATCTTAGTTCTTTTTCTGCTTGTCCTTGGATTAAAGTAAAATGTGGACCAGATTACATTTAACAGTGAAGTAACTGTAATAGTATGTCTAAGAATCAGCTAATTCAGATCTTAATGTTAATATCATTATTGTCTTTAATGCTTATAAAGATAGGAAGTATATGTATGGTCAGCAGATGATTTTTTGGCTTTGCAAAAATCTGCTTGTCTCATCATGGGGGAAACTTTTAAAAATACTAACAGAAAACAGTTTTATTCATTTTTTTTTTCTGAATGAATAGATTTTTATGTCCGAGGTAAATTTTCCAGCAACCATCACCACCTGTACTGAATTTTGTAAGTTCAGTTATTAAGGTGAATTACAGTGCTTAGTATATTGCTGTATTTGATAAGCTTTTGTTGCTTCTATTTTTAAGTTCGGTTATTAAGGTGAATTACAGTGCTTAGTATATTGCTGTATTTGATAAGCTTTTGTTGCTTCTATTTTACACTTCAGTCCTTAGCAGCCTTCCTCTAACTGTAAGGTTCACTTCATTCAGCCAAAAAAAATGAGACAAGGAAAGGTAGAGAAAATGTTCATAACTGAAAGTTTTATAAATAGATTTTATATAGATGCATATATATATATATTTAAAAAGCTTGACCAAATTATGACTTTAACAAAGACTTAACAAACCAGGAGTGTGAAGTTTTCTGTAGGCTAACAGTTTTAATGGGTTTATCTTAGACAGTTCTTCAGTTGTGAAAGTGTCAGTTAATAATTTACCCATCCCAAGACACAGTGGAAGCAATCACACTCTGGAGCAAGGTACTCCTGGGCCTGTTGCTGTGCTGCAGCTCATCTTGACTCTAGAAATGTGCCATTCGGTGCGACATCAGCACTGTGTCTGCACTTTGACAAATGAAGTCTTGTAAAACCTAAATAAGGCATGGGAAGTTTTGGAAGAGCAAATAGCTCTTCAGCTGATTTCTGCAGTAATGGATTACTGTAAATGTCCATCTGCTGCACATCAGAGAGCACGGGTTAAAATGAAAGGATTTGGGGCTTTTTTGATACTGTGTTTTGGGATGGGTTTGCTGGTGTCTTTTGTTGTTGGGCTGGTGTTGGGCTGTTTTTTTTCCCACCAAAATCCTACTAGAACCTCCCAAATCAAAACAAACCCAAGAAACCAAACCAACTTCCCACCCTCCCACCCCCCCCAGGAAAAAAAAAAACCAAAAAAAACAAAAAAAAAACAAAACAAAAAAACCCAAAAAAAACCAAAAAACCCCCCCCCAAAAAACCCAAAAAAAAACCACCCCCAAAAAAAACCCCAAACAAACAAAAAACCCCAAACAAACAAAACACCCCAACTGAAACAAAATCAAAACTTGGAAAATGTTTCTGAAGTGCAGAGGAACAGTTAGCAACATTTACATGGTTTTTGGAAAGTAAATTTTCTGCTTTGATGATATATTGCAAGAGCCAGAGTTTTCTACCAGAAATGTGAATGTTTAACATAAAAAAGCTCTCAAATATAGTACGTTTACCGTCACCCTTTACCATGCAATTTGTTCAGATGCAGTTGTTAACATGAATTTGCAATAGATTAGGCAATATTTATGTGAATTTTATTCGTGCATTTACTCATTGAATTATCCTGTGCTACCAGGATGGTAAGTTTTGTAATTTTTGTAATGTTTTTTTCTACATGAAGAATGTTTCTCCACAAATATTCATTTTTTGCATGCATATTTTTTATTAGAAATTATGCCATTCTAAAGATTTACAGTTATTTAATAGTGATTTATTACAGTAACTTATCCTGCCAGCCGTGGCACACTTTTACAAGAATTTGTAAATCAAATGTGTATTGAAATTCACTAGAAACATGCATTTCAAATTCTAATGAAATGTACATCAAAATTGTTTTTAGAAGTGGGCATCTATATGAATGAACTGCAGTTTTCAGTTTCTATTGTTGCAGATTCCTCCACCTGTTTTATTTACTTAGCAGTCTTGGATGTTTTACCTATTACAGGATTAGTGAATCTTGATGCTGCTGTGTGGAACAAACAGCAATAAAACTGTAGAGTCATTGACTTGGTCCTGTAAGGCATCAATACCAAGTCATGCACCTGACCTGCAGTGATCAAGTTGCATTAAGGATTAGGAAGAAAGCCTGGGAGGAGTTTCAGTGTACTTCCACTTGCTATGTTGTGATAGAAATTGTATGTCTTGAATTTAGTGAATCATAAGAGACACTGAGTGAAATTAGTATTTGAGGTGACAGAAAAATGTGTGTATCCTTGGGGTGGGGGTAAAGAAGGAAGAGAACAAGAGCATCAGTGAGTTTACAGTATTTTGTAGAATCTTAACAATATTTTTACAAGAGTATTGTTTCAGTTTCATCTTAACTATAAACTCTACATTTATAGAGATGCTCTGGTGAAGCATCATGCCAGTAACTCTTTTCAGTTTGTATTCTGATGCCTGCTATTCTTGGCTCTTTGAAATTCTGTCGTGAACTCTGGGTGTGAAGCACTTTTTAAAATTCCAGCTCTATGTATCAGTTTCCCAATAGTAAAAATCAGGATGAGATAATTCCTTTCTTCTATCTGTTGTCTCTTTTGATTATTCAGGCTCTAAACCTTTCTAGACAGGAATTCTCCTTTCCTTTTGCTCATACAGCACACAGCACAGCTGGAGCAGGGAGATGGGATCAGTCTGGTTTTAAGTCTCTTAGAGTTTGCTTTAATACATATAGGATGTAGCTAACAGCAATGAAGCCATCTCTCAGTTCTTGTGTAAGTAACCCTGAGAGAAACTGTCCACAAGTGAAAATTCAAAATATCTCAGCTTCTTAGAGAGTTTTATTTTTTGACTTCAGTTATGAACTAAAAAAAAAAAAGTATCTGTTGCTTCATAGCTTGTGAAAATCAGCTGCTGTTCATTTGTGTACTATTATAGGATTCCAGCTTGCCAGATAAACATGTTTATGAAAGATCAGAAATAAACTTTGAATGAATTTGATAAAACATGTTGGGATACTGAAAGATTGCTTTTTAATTCTTTTGAAAATTGTCATGACAGGTTTTTAAAGAAAGAAAGAATGGGAAGTAAAACATTCCTAAATAAGTAGCTGAAGATTTTATTACTATTTGTGAAATCATGAATGCATTGTAAAAACACATAAGCAAAAAGACAATTTAAGTACAGTCACAAAAAAGAAATTCAATATAAAAATAATGGTAGGTCACTGATTGAGAAACATTTAGAAATTTGTTCTCGTTTCCTGTATAGGGATGAGATAACTTCTGTAGTGTGATTGCAGGAGCATTCCCAATAATATGGGAGCTGTGAGTTCAAGGTTAATTTCTTAAATAATTTTAAAAAAGATAAATTTATTATTTTAAGAACTCTGCATTATTTGACAGAAAATAGCTGATTTTTTAATGCTTTCTAGGTATTCTTTTTGCATCAATTACTTTTGTGCAGTTCTTCCTTTACATGAAGCATATGACACTATATAGTCTTCCATGTGTTTACATTAATGCTTATCATGTATTCCTTTTGAAAAGTGACCTGCAAGACAAATAAATCTGCTTGTGGTCTGATTTTGCTTGGCTTAGCAGTTTTTATTTTTTCTCAAGTCTTGTTGTATTAATCTTGTATGTGAGAAGGGAGTAAAAATACAGGAAAAGTTTTCATTGTTCAAATTTCTACATTGCTTTACTCTTTTAGTCTCTTTGATTTAAAACTCACTGAGATTTTTCTACTTTGGAAGACTCAAACCTAGAGGATCAGCTCTCCAGAACAGAGAAAAAATTTTTTGCATTTGAAAGTCAGATTTTCTCTGTCAATCCAAATTTGCTCCTAAGACAAATTTCATCTTGTAAGTAAAGCAGGACATATCTTCCTTTCTTACAGTTTTGCTTAAGATGATACTCTGTGTGCATCTAAGACTCCTTCAAAGAGTGACAAGAGAATTATCATCCCACCTACAAAAATCCTTCCTTTTCTGAAAATGAATCTATGTTGAGTTTTGGATTGGTTTGGGGTTTTTATGATTAGCTTTTGACGTGTTTGCAGGTGTCCTGGAAGTGAGTTGGATAAAAGACAGCTGATGATAGTTAGAGTACTATAACTATCCTGTGCTCTAATGGCTGTCTCTAGTTCTGTTTTTAGCATACAACCAGCCAATAAAACCTACACTAGTGCTTCTGATGGGTTTCTAATTTTCTTGCTCAATTCTTACTGCTTTTCTCACTGGAAAACAAAAGAGTGACATTAATTTTTTGGAAAAGGAGAGAGAAACACTGGCATCTAACTGCTGGCATCCTTAGGGAGCTTGGTAATTATCATTGACACTCAGCCATTTCCTTTCCCTGAGTCTTCCTTGTTCTTAGAGAATTAACATGACTGCAGATGAATGCCAGCTCCGGGTGAACTTCCTTCACTTCGTATCAGCCAGCTCTGGGATAAATCTGTTGATGTTAGTGTCCTTCCTTCACATTTTCCAAGTAACTATCTTTTTTTGGGAACTATCACTCCTTGCTATGATTGAACCTTGCTGGTGTTTCCAAGATGTATTTGACATAAAGTAGAAGAGGCTCTCTTGCAAAATTCGTGAGTTTTTGAAGGAACATTTATGTATCCCACAGGAATGTGCAAGCCCAGTTTTCAGATTAAAAGTAGTAAGAAAAGTAATTTAAACTCAGGTCATAAAATGTGTATATCGAGAGACGAAGCTTCTGTTTGATATACAGCACAAGTAAAAGGATGAAACATCCACGTCTCAGGGCAAAAAAAAGATGAACCGGCATAGCCTTTTGTTTTAGGACCCATTAGCACACAATGGGAAATCTTACAAAAATTCAGACTGAAGTAACTTGAAAGTACCTGTCTTTCCTTATCTGGTTTCAGAAATGCTTGAGGTTTGTCCTGCAGAGGATGATATAAGGTATTTTAGTAAGGAGAAGGACATATTATTTCTTGTATTGTACATGTAATAAAGTTACAAACAGTATTGAAGTGTGGCACAGAGTTTTATTGTGAAGTGCTGGTTAGAGTGTCTTTATGCCTTTTAGGTGTAGGCAAAACAGAAGAGGAGTGTTCTACAAATGAGGGTTTAAGGAGCAATGCTACTGTCTGGAAAACACTGCACCCTCCCCTTTCTCCCATCCTTTAACCCTGCCTCCACTCCAAGCCGCAGCCCTCAAGTCCTTGGTATTTATTGTAACAACGAAATCCAGTTTAGTCTTTAAATAGTGCTTTTAAGGTCCCTGTGGGTCAGCTTGTCCCAAGCAGGCTGTATGAGAAAGCCAAAAGCAGGAACTGTCCATTGTAATCTTCCTTTGGAGCTTATTTCCCCCTTTCCCCCAAACATTCCTATTCTCTCTTCAATTGTGTGAATGATGAAAACATGAAAGCTTCAAATTCAGGTCTAGTTCCTCAAGAAAACCAGTGTGGTTTATTTGTGGGTTGGAAATAGGGGTTTGAATTGGCACAGACTTGTGGGTGCTTTGGGGCTGGAGCACACACAGCTGTGGGTTCCAGATGCTTGCTATCCAGTATTAATGTGGCTTGTCTGTGAAATCCTGGCATCCGCAGTACTATACAAAGGTCCATGCCTGTGGTGGTTTGGGACCTACTCCCAGCAAAAGAAATTTCAGTTTTTAAAGTTAGAACAAATTTACAGACATCCGTTCAGAATAGATAACGCAAAATTCTGCTTTGGTGTTTAATTTTAAGAGAGGTTCAGATGCTACTAAACATGAAAATTTCAGACTCTTGATACAGAGCATTTTGTTGTTTTGTAGGTGAATCAAGGAAGAAACAAGTTTATTTGCTCCATAATGTCTTAAAATTATAGGAGCTGAACCTCCTACATTGCTGACATAATGAGCATGCAAATATTGTAGGAATATACTTACAGTGTTTATATGCAATTAGTGTCTCTTCATCTGCTCTGGTAGGAGCACAAAGAACATCTTTTCTATGAGATGGAAAAGAGAAGTACATATGCTGACTTTCTTCCAAATGTGCTGAACTTTTTCAGGTATATTTGCCTTTAAGAACTGCATGATTTCCACAACTTTTAAAAAGTGAGCCAACTCATATCTCTTTTTTCTGAAAGTATGAATGAATTACTAAAATTAGGAATATTTTTTCATTCTATATTGAAGCCATTTCTTAAGAAATTCACACAGATTACTGCCCTGTATATTGAATTCAACAGAATAGGAAGTATTTCTAGATCACTTTTTATTGTAAATTCTGCCCCTGCAATTGTGTGATTTAATAAAGAAATGGTTTTGTATAGTATCTTTCACACAAAATTTATCTCCAAAACACTATGCAGAGTTAATAAAGTTAAAAGTTTTTTTCCCTTTTTACTAGAAGTTAAGAGACCCAGATATGAGAAGAGAGACATATTGTTTCCAGATGAAGGCTGAAAATAGACGGAGAATGAGGGAGAGAAATGCAGCACGGTGATTCCAGATGGCAGGCATTGCAGTGGAGAAGGTTCTTGCAGCCATGTTAGCCAGAGTGTAGAAAAGGACAAAAAACCAATCTGATGCCAAGCAGAGGAAGCTGAAATATAGAGTAATGAAAGTAATAATGTAGGAAATGCATCAAATATTTTTAAAGCAACTAAGTTTTCTTTTTTTTTTTTTTTTTTTTTTTTAACTGAGTGAAGAGCTGGATTGTTTTCTGTGTGCAATGAGGATATTTCAGGTGAAAAGATAATATAAAAGCTGAGTTTTACTGATGTTCTGTACTCATTAGGTGAGCAGAGTTTTTTTGTTTAGTTGGTTGGTTTTGGTATGTTTTCAAACAAAATAGTAGCTTGTATGTATTTAAAAGTTTATTGAGTCTTATTGCACTTCTGAGTATCTTATAAATTATTTAATTGTCTGATGGATATGTGGCTACCTAACTATAGGGCATGAAATATGCTCCGTTCCTCTAATACACTAGAGGAGAGACCTGTTTATAAAGTATTTAGTATTGGTTTTATAATGCACTGTTGTCAACAGGAGACCATGGAGCTCAAAGATCAATCTCATTTTGGCCCACAGTATTAATGCTACTTTATGAAACTCTGTGACAGGTCACTTAGACAACAGCTCTTAATGAAAGGACCTTGTGCCAGTGTGTGGTCGTGTGACTGTCTGTTAGTAAGGCGTACTTCAGTTGCTGCCAAGGCTGCAGATGAATCTGTTCGTCCAAGTCCCTGAGGTGACTTTGTGTCTGCTGCTACTGCTGGCCAGGTGATGGAGCTCATCATTTCCCCAGTTCTCCAGAGAGAAGTGAGACAGAGAATGCTGAGTTCCTGCTAACACAGCTTTTCCTAATTGTCCAGAGAGATAGTAGGACACTGGGCAGTTCAGGCAATTCTGTGTACTGTGAATGAGTCAGTAATTAGAAAAAAATAGCTGCTTTTAATTCAGTCTTGCATTTGTGCATGCAGTGTCTTTTCAGCTATCTAATATTCAGCTGTTCTTTATACTACCAACCTGTCCCCTCTCCTTTTTAGGTAATTTTAATTATTTAATTATGACAGACTTATTTTTTAGACACCAAATAATTGTAACTAGGACATGGCACAATGTATTATACTTTGAAGTAATTAGATCATAAACTTAGCCTACACTTAAGACCTTTAGACTGTTGTGGGATCCAAAGGCCTTGCTTGTTATAGACACAGTTTACTAAAAGGATGAGAGTAATGAAATTAGCTACCAAAGAATAAATTGCTTTGTAAAGGTCTTGTACTAAGCTAGCATTCAACAGACAATTTCCACAGTTTTAGGATGTTTTTCAGAAAATAAACTTTCAGAGTTTATTATTAAAACAACAAACCTTGCTTAACCAATAGCTGCTTAATCAATAGCTGAAGGATGCTTTAATATAGTAGTATACCTGTATAATAATACAGTGATAATCTGTGGATGTAAACCTATGCAAATGAGGTTTTTCAGACTGAAGCCTTTGAATTGTTTTTCTCAATGATTTACATACATGAGGTTGATGTGTTTTTTGTTTAACCATTGCTGTGAGCTTGCTAATATTGCTGTTGAATCTTGAATTTAGGTTCCAGCAGGTACAACTGGTTTTGAAATATTTTATTTTAAAGGTGAAATACAATTATTTTTTTGTGTTACACGACTTCCTATATTATATGGCATGTCATGTGTCCTCTGTCTGCTTAATTCCTAGTAAATCAAAACAGAATGTCTAAATCCCACTATTATTTCAGTGATGGACTATATAGACAGTTCATTAAATGCACAGTTTAATCAGTCTTTTGTATCTACTGTGCTTTGAACCAGATTCTCATACCTTTACATTACCATTTGCTGTAAACAATTAAGTAATAAATAGATAGTTTCTTGTCAGAAAAAGGCACTGAAAAAAACCACTGATGTGACATGAAGAATGGATGTGAAACTGCCATATGTGCAGAACAAGCTGCCCTGTTTACCAGCCTGCAAATTAAGGAGTTTGCGCCAAATTTTTGCTGGACATGTAAAACTCTTCTGAGAAAAGCATGGACTTATTTTCGTTTATTGTTTTATCCACATATATGTAGTGATTATTGCTAGTTAAAAGCCATGTTCATATGGAGAATATCTTTTAAACAGCAACTAATCACTTAAAAGATTTAATGGGTATATTCAGCAAACTGCTATAACTTGGCATTACATTTGTTTTTATCAAATTATTTGTTCTTCTAACCTTTTTCATCCTCCATTTCACCTGCATTTTTCATTTATTTATGTGTAGCCACGGGAATTGTGAGTCTTTGGTTCCCTCTGCTTCACATGTGTACCCCTCTGTTGTTGAGCAGACAAATTAATGTATTTGACACATCTTCATTGCAAAGTAGAGAAACACAGGTGTGAGCTCCCTATACAAAGGGAGTTGCAGGTGGACTGAACTCCCAGTATTGGCTTGTTTAAATAAAAAAAACCCAAACCTAATAAGCCCACAAACAAATAAAATGAAACAAAACACCCACAACTAAGGGAAAAGAAGAAATCAAACGTGTATGTTACTAATCACTTTAAGATAGCAAGAGCTTTCCTCTAATTTTTGTGATATCCTCCATGTTTATGTTCTTCCCCCTCAAGTCAGCAGATGGGCACCCAGATCATGTTACATACTGAAGGACAACATATATAGATGTAATTGTCTTCTCTGTGTGCTTACTTCTTCTTGATTTCACTTTTCTTTAACTTGTTAAAATGTATCATCTGCATTACTAAAATCACAATAATCTATGTTTGATGTTTTATCTGCCAGCAATAGGTCACAGTTTTCACCTTACCTTTGCTAGTGCTGTGTCTCAGCAGTCTCCATAAGGGCTCTGTGGTATGGAATGCTGATACATAGTTTGTCAAAGATGTGACTAGGATCAGTTACAGTGTGACAGCTTGCTAGGAACTACAGTTCATAACGGAAAGACTAATGATCAAAAGTTGTCTTTGAGGATAAGCATCCTGTTGCATCACATACTAAAGAAAAGGCTGAATAACTAATTTAGAGTAAATAGTGTTTGAAAATATGATTTTTAATTAAAGTGAAAAATTCTTCCTAACAAAAAACCAAATAAACAGCAAAAAACCAAAACAACCAAAACCAAAACAAAAGAAGAGATGTAAAGTATAGATGTGGACGCTTCCAAATCAAAGTGAAAAACAGATTAATAAATGCATAATAGTTTAGATAAGATAGAGAAGGATTCAGCCTGGACATTTGGAACACAGGGCAGGGTACTAAGGTATTCAGTCTCATTGTTGCATGATGACATAATCAGTCCAATGCATTTTGGCTAAAAATCAGAAGGTGCCTATTAAAACTTACGGAAAAATATTTTACAAAGTAAGGATGACAGGTTTCAGAGAGAATACAGTGCTGACAATATTTTTTCTTTAGAATGTGGAAATTGGGGTGGATTATCTGTTCAGAGGAGGTTTCCTTTATTACCCCCTCTGCCTTTTTCTTTTTTCATTTTAGACATCTGTTAACATTTCATAGAGTTGAACAGATGTTGCAGAGTGAGACCCTTATATAATTCTTAGGGAGAAGGAGTTGATAAAGTATGACATTACCACGGGTGATTCACCACCTCTCTGAATATGAATAGCAAGATGGCTTTGCATAATTTTCAAGTATGAGATAATATTCCTGATAGGACAAAATTCACAACGTCGTTCTTATCCATGGATAAAGTATTTAATGTGATTGTTACAGTTTCTGCTTACACATTATTGTAAGGAGAATTCCTTCATACTTGATAAAATACATACTTTTTTGGAGGCAGTGTGGAATAGTCAGCTCCAAACTGTCTTTAAAACAACTCAACTATATAAGCTTAGTTGTTTCAGCACAAGCAAGGGCTGATTGTCATGCGATGTAGAGGACCATTTTCATTATTTTGGCAAGAACAGGGACAGTTTTGTCCTGACGAGTTGTTAGATGAATAGCAGAATGTGTCACATGAAAAACCACTGATCTTTAACCCAGCTATCTACTTAACCAAGCCTAGAAATGAATAGTGAATGTGGGAAGAGCAAAGGCCAGTTTGCTGTCATTACAAATTAGAGAAACTGTTAATATCTGCAGCCAAATGAACTCTGGGAGTTACAGGTACTAGCCAGTAGACTGGTTGAGGGTGAGAAGCTTAGGAGAGAAGCTCAGTAACTGTGTATGGTGTGTGTATCTATCATTACTATTGAAGATTGGTACATTTGTATGATACGACAAAGTTTTCTGAATCTTCTCCCAGTGACTCTGATGAATCCTGTGAATGGACATCAAATATAAGGACCTCGCCTTTCAAATAATCAATTGCTCTTTATCTTTAAATAGAATTGTAAATACTAAATGAAGAGAAATAATAAATCTATGCTCACTGTTTTATCTTTTTTTTTTCCCCAAGAGTCGTCTTGGGGACACTGCTTCATGTACAATTAATATAAACATTTATACTGAACTCCTAGATGTTTGAAAAACAAATACTGTAAAGATCAGTAACATTTTAAAATGATCAGTTATGGGAATTAATGCTTACAGAAAAACACCATTCTTTCTTGCCCTGCAAGTAGAATCACATTGTCTCCCTACAGTCTTGTTAGCTCATACTAACTGAAATGCAAATTCTTTCCAACTAATTGGACCTCGTTGAACGTACATGTACAGTACATAGTTATATGCATGTAGATTTTTTTTTACTAAATTCCTCTGTAATTATTTTCTTGATTAATATCTAAGCAGAGACGTGGAACAAAAATCTCTTTAAAGGTTTTACATATTATTGAACATTAAGGAGATAGTAACTGTTGCATGTTTTAACAACTTAATTAATAATACAGAATAATTGGAACAAAAAGAAGAAAATATTTTTTCAATGTTTAGTCATTTTGAACTATTTGCATTAACCCTTTGACTGAACTAATTAACACTTAAACTGTCAGAGTAATGGAATTTAGAAAGAAGTAGGATACATTTACATTATATAGCATATTCTGCTGGCTAAATTTTCTTCTTGGAATCACCTGGATTTTCTCTAATCACCTTTCCTATCCTTTCTTGCCATATGGTGCATTTCTATATCAGTAATTTTCAGAGGAGAGATGAAATCAACAAATTATATTTTTAAAAGATTCAGAAAGTCATGCAGATAATGTAATTGTCTTTGAAAGTTAGTAATAAGTATTATTTAAAATCAAAAGAAGAGAAAACCCTTAACACAAAGCATATAACATTTTCAAAAAACACAAACAGACAACTGCAACTGCATTCTGTTTTAAGTTCCATTACAACCTGGATTCTGTAGGCACCTCTTTTATTCAGCATCTGGATATTCCCAGGAGGTGAAAATGTAAAATAATTTCACAGATCCTTTTATCTGTCAGCAC
>NC_071611.1:17931472-18048739 GCF_024509145.1 Vidua macroura
ATCAACGTAAGGCAAATAAGCAACTCTGTTCAATTTTCCATTCTTGAAAGTAAGAAAGTTCATTTCCTGGTAGAGATGCACATTTCAAAAACACTGCTTGGTACCAGGAAGTGTGAATTGCTACCGCACTGCTTACAAACATTATCAGCTCTATGCCTGTCTGTGATACATAACATGTTTGGTTACAGTGATATTAGGCAATGGCATAGAAAGCAGTTATTCTAATTAACTGCTGTATTCTTTTAGCAAGAAGGCGGATTAAATTTTAGGGGTGGAGGAAAGGTTCTTTACATTTCAGCCACAAAAGAGTTAACATAACTAGATCCAGATAACAATCAATTGATAAATGATGATTGAACCACAGAGATAGCACTAGATTGCCTGTTTAGTATTAGATCTTTTTCAACAGATTTAGACTGTGTGGTCTTCGAAATACCAGAAAATGTTCAACACTGACAAAGAAAGGAAACAAAACTAAATAGAAGAGCATCACAATATGTAAGGCGGTCAAATAATTTGAGAAAACTAGCTTATTAAACCAGACCAAACATGTATGCACTCAAGCTAGGCTATTTGGTTGCTATTTTTCTTTTTAAATAGTATTTTTTATGTACTAATTCTTGAATAAAAACTGGATTTTTACATTATTGAATATGACTGCACATATACTCTGTATAGAAAGTGAGAAGTAATGTACTAAATGACTAAATGTGTGGTGGATGCTGCATCAGTGTGAATTGGTATATATACACAGTAGCATTGAAAAGGTGGTAACGTCAAACAGATTTATTTCTTAAAAGTCTTCTCTTGACACGTTTGCGTACTTGTTAATCTCCTTGTCATATTTTGTTTGTTTGTTTATCATGTGCTAAAGATATCCAGTGCAAATATGCTTTCATCATGCTTTTAAGAGGACGGTAAATTATTTTGCTAAATGCATTTCTCTCCTCTTTAAGGATAGCATTTTGTCTTAAATTTCTGATTTGTTGGGAGTGTTGTAACTTGCTGGCTTGCACATATAGTGTGCAAGTGCAGTTGCAAATGTATGTCTAACTACCAGTGTTTCTTTGTAAATCACTAAAATTTTGAACATTGTTTTCTGTTATCTATTTTCACTCATTTGCTAGTCAATTATTTTCAGTCAATCTTCTGGAAATGTAAGTATTTTTATAGCTTTTTCTATGCTTTAAGAAAAATTGTTTTCATGAATACAAATAACATGAAGTTATGAAATGTGCCTAAGTTGAAAGCAAAGTTTGGCATGGTTTAAAAGAACTATTTAGTGAAACTTTCCAGCTATATACAGTAACGCTAGGGACATTTATCTTTTAAATTTCTAAGTGTAATACTGCTTTTCCACATATTTTTAGAAGCAAACAGACTCTGAGCACCATCACTTTTCCTTGGAACTGTAACTTAATCTCAAGCAGGTTTTTAGTGGAAAAATTGAAGCATAACAAGAAGATTTATTTAGAACAAAACAAAACCTTTCAATCCCTCCCTCTTCTTACCTCTCAACTCACACTGCACTGCTATTTGCATAATATAGGAGGGAATAACTTTCCTCAGAATAAAACCAACTTCATTGTGATATGTGTCTTAGAAAAAATAGGATTGATTATACAAATTTGGGCTATAAAGATCAAGTATGATGGTACTTACTTTTAGACTATTTTCTCTCGCAAATGGGAGCACAAAAAATGGTATCTCCACATTCCAGAGCAAATTTAGGTTTTGGTGGGGTGAGACGGGAAAAGAAATACTATCCTAAATTACCTGTGAGAAGTTTATGACATGGCCACTTGACTGCATTGTTTTGCCTATGTACCTTTTGTCCATGTAAAAGACTGTGATTTGCTTGAAAGGGGTCATCCCTTCTGTATACAGAAGAATGTCTGATAACCTCAAAGGGCGTAAATCTTAACTCTTAAAAAGGAGTGCTTCTTTGGGTCACTTTGATCAGTGACAGGTCGAGAATGAGCAGAAACCCTTGGCTTCTTTTCCATGCTCATCTGGTTAGGTCCAGGGCACACATTGCCCATTCTAGTTCTGGTAAGGAGTTGTTAACAACAGAAAAGAAGGTCTGGGCTTGATTGATTAAAAAAAAAAAAAAAGCTGGCTTTTGTGATTGTCTGCCTTCATAAATGTTTTGTGCATTTGTCAGAATAAGAAATGCCATTTTTCTTTATCCAGTTACCTTAAGGGCTGTAATGTTCTAAAATACTTAAAAGTCATTTCAGAAATGAGACTGTAAGAGAAATAGCTGTAACCCACAGTGACACAAAATGCCAGAGCCATCCACCTTTTTGTTGAGAAAAAAGTATGTTTAATCCATTTCAGATAAAAAGGTCTTTCCAGAAGCTATTTTCAACATGAGAGTGAAAAAGCAGTATACAGAATTATAAATGGATCTGTGCATCATTATATAGTAATTTAGGATTCACTCAATGATGTAACAAAATTAACAACATAATTTCATTGTGTAACTGTATCTTATTAAAGAACAACTGTCTGACATTCTCTTACAGTTGCTTTATTTAACTTCATGCAAATATTATTAGTAGTGACATTTCTCTATTGTACATTAGATTCTCTCATTAGCATGATGTGTTAGTTATCACCAGAGAAATCACTTCTAGATAGGTGAGCGAGAAGCCAAGAAAACGAAAAATTAAATCAATGATGTATATTAATATAGACACATCTGTTCACAAGAGATATGGTACAGTAAATTCAACTTTGTTTCTTTGCATAAATGCATGCTTATTCCAAGGAAAACTAAATAATACTTCTAATATATAGAGTATGTGCTTATTTTACTAGAAGTATTAAATTGCACACAACGTGCACTGCCTGTTTTGAGCTGTGCTTATATACTTGCATCTGATAGATCCTAGCATTGATGTAGATATAGGCATATAAACTGTTTATTGAACCTGTATTTAAAAATAGGAGAGCAGTGTAATGTCTAATGGATTGAAGGTGAAAGCTTTATAATGTTTCTGGGTTGCTGGTCATAGAGGTTGTATGCAATTTTAACACTTATTAAGTAATTAACTGTTTTACTGTAGCATATAACTATGTACATGTGAAAAGAGTTCAAACTTAATTTGACAACAGGCTGTAATACCATACATTGATTTACTATGAACATTTTGAGAGTAAGATTGGCTTTGGCAAAATGCATTTAATAGTTTAAAGTAGCTAACAATCACCTTTGTAAGTAAGCATCAGCAAATATAATAATTATCTTATAATTATATATATATATATATATATATATCTCACACCATTTTAAAGATTAGCTGAGCTCCAGTAGGGTTCTCTCTTTTTTTGTGCTGTTCATGATTAAGTTTGTGTGCTAATATGAATTTAGAAGATTTATCAGTTACATAGTCTTATTTCAGACACTTGCTTTAATTTTGTTGGATATTTTGGTAAAACATGGTTGAAACGTGTACTTGTCCTTTTATCAAATGAAAAATAATTGCCTCAAGAATTTTTTGTTACTTCCAAAATTTGCCTCAGGAATCTTTTGCTCCTTCTCAGAATAGAAGCATTGGGAGATATTGCACCTGACAAAAATGCAGGATGTTTTGTGTAGCACAGACAACTAGACATACAAGTACATGCAATGATAGATACATAGCTATGTGTATGATAAATGATCAAAAGTAAAAAATCCATTTCAACAGCCTCTCTCACTGTGTTCAGTATTTAAAGGAAAACTAAAATACAGCACATTGTTTCCCATTCCTTTCTATACCTATTAATCTTGCACATATACACATGCAGTGTTTGAACATATTTGAGCCATTCTATATCTGTTGATGTGCTAACACTGTCAGAGCTTTGAGATATGTATGCACAACACTGTAAAATCTGCATGCATGGTTGAAACATATTAAATCACATGCTTAAATATGTATTGTGCAGTAAGTACTCGTGTTTAACAATTTAAAATACACAATTTCATATTTTTTTGTTTTTGTATTTTAGTAGTTATTTATTCATGTATAGTTTTATAGGGATTTGATTAATGTAGTGACGGAACAGATTTGGTATAAAACAGCAGCAGAGTCTCCTGCTCTTATGTCAGGGTTAAGAGCCAAGGCAAATCTTCCCTAACTAATTAGATGCTGAGTAAGGCATCTTAGTGAAGTTGGGGCAAAAGTGAATGGGTCACAGCTGAGGCAAGATTGCAAGGACTGTAGTGATAGTGAAAGCATTCACATTTGCCAGGTCATTGTGACACTGTGCTGATTGCAAAGGAACACCCTGTTCACTGATACAGAACTGCCGTCATAAAGTAGAATCAGAAACAAAAGCTTTAAAGAGCATTTGCTTCTTACTAGAAATGCTCAAAACATATGCTGTGTATAGCTTCCTTCACTCAGTTTTTCTTGAACAATAGTGCTTGTGCTATTGTAAAAGGATTTGCTTTGTAGACTAATGTTTCTTCACAGTTTAGAAGAATTTCCAAACTTGGGGCTCCTAGTATACCCAGGAGGTAATGAATCATACTGGCTCAAAGAGGAGAGGTCTAAAACAGTGAAGAGGGAGAAAGGGAGAATTCCACTGTTACTGTCTCAGTCATTTAGTATGGAAAGAGAACCAGTAATGCAGCTTTTTGCTGTAATTCAGAGAGTGTAAAGACAAAATTTCAGCATCTGGATAAACTCTAATCAAGGGGTTTATTTTTTGCCCAGCTGACCTGTAGAAAAGAGTAAACTTAAAAAGCATTTTTATATAATGAATTTCTGTGTTTATGTACAGTTTTTCAATGAGATAAAATGCATTCGTTAGTTTAACATCAATCTGTCTAACAAATGTCTAAGATAAGAGACTGTACATCAGCCAATGGACAGGCATCTGTTGCTTTACTCTTCACCCACTCATTATTGTAATGCCCTAATGCCTCCTTTCCTTTATTGAAATACTTGACAACGGTTTTCTAAATTAATTTTGTTCACTGACAGAAAAAATAGTGCCATTTATATGGCTGTGTCAGACAATATTTTGTCACAGAAAGGCCGTCTCTTTTGGAGTGCAGGGAGGTGAGCATCTCAGAATTGCTTTGATCAGTGTGAACTTGCCAACAGTATACCATTGACGCTATTCTGACTCTCTCGGGAAGCCATTGCATCCCCATCCTCTACTGATGATGCGTATCTGTGCACTTGTGCAAAGGAGAGTGTCATCTTCCACTTAGAGAACATGGGAGTTCAGAAAAGAAAATGTCATGATTACGCTTGTGCTGTTCCCTCCAATGCACCACATAGAACTCAGCAATCTACTCTTACAAAGTGAATAATAATTGGTACTTTAAGAAGTTTTATGGAAAGTGAGAAAATTTGTTCTGGGCTTGTCATTGGCAGGTAAACGTACTGTAATATTTGAGGTTGTGTTTCTCTGAAAATGGACCACAACACAAATACACCAGAAGAGATTTGTGCTACACTCTGCCTACCTGTGGGTTTTCGAATATTTCTCTTATAAAGGAAATAGAGTGGCATGGTAAATTCCTGTTTATTTTTTGTGATACCTACTGCAATTAATGTTCAAAACAGCACTTTAATTGTTCTTCTTTTCCTCAGTAATTTTTAACAAACCAGGGAACAGCAAGACACACCTAATGAACACAATTTGTTTATTTGTGGTATTTCTTTTCAAACTTTATTTTACCAGAATTCCAGGAAATGAGATGGATGACACGAATCTCTGCATGTGTGTTTTATCCATGCATTCTTTAGTATATTTCTTAAAGATTGGTGTCTTTAAAATGCAATACTTCTAGCTTTGAACAGTTTAGTCCAATTCAACACTTGGTGTACTAGGAAGAGGAAAACAGAATAAAAAGGATCAAATCCTCACTGTGATCCAAGCATGTGTTTTCCATTCATGTAATTGGAGGCTCTGTCATGCATCAAGGACAACATATAGTTTAGGTACAGAATCACAGATAGCAGTGTGCTAGCCTTCAGAGCAAGCTGTAAGCAGAGCTCAATTCTATAAGCCTTCTGTATGTGTGTAATTTTATGAAGCTAAATGTGAAGGTATTTTGCAAGACAAGATTCTGTAGAGGTAGAGAAGGTTTCTCTTGTGTATTTTAATCTCTTCTATTACTTAGACACTAAGGAAAGGAACATAATTTAAAAAAAATTAAAATAGCTATTGCATTTAAGAAAATCTAAATCTGCTTTCCTGGTTTATTAAAATCCAGAAATTAAACAAGGTTCTCTGTTAAAGTTGGATCAGTTGTGAGCTTTTAGACATTATGGGCCTCTGTATGGCTTTATGTCTCTGTTACTGAAAGCTCAGATTTTTGTGTGTTACCTTGGAAGTCACCATTGCAAAATTATGGTTGCTTTCTGTTTGTATGTGAACTTCTGAATTTTTTCAACTGGAAATCACGGAATGGAATTTAGGCAGGGTAATTCAACATGAAACAAATTGGAAAAGAAATGTTTACAGGACTCCTTGTTAACTAGAATTGCAAACTTTTCCAAAGAAAAAGTAGCAACAATAAAGGGTGATTTAATCAATAAGCTAGCATCTTGACAGGAATTATTCTAGTTTACATAAAAATTTGGCTTCCCAAAGTGTTCTTTCTTCTCTGTTTTCTCATTAGAAATATATCTGTATAAAAACAAACCAGAAGATGTTATTGTCAGATCTTTTCATGCAGATTGATTTTCTTTTAGCATATTCATTGCCCTTTGCCTGCACAGAATACAAAACCTTGTGTACTGTACTGCAGTTTTATTGCTGCTTTCAGAGGGGCGTCTTGTGAGATGGTACGGCTCCTGCAGAAGTACAACTGCAAAATGTCATTTTATGATAGATCATTATTGATACCCTTTATTTATTTATGTCTTTCCTCATTTTTCTTTCTGTGCAGTTTTTCCTTCTCTGTATATATATCTGAATATGTATTAAAAGAAAACCTCTTCTTGGTAGTAATTGAATAATTAAAGCAATCTTGATTATAGGGGTCTATAGGAAGGCGTAACGGACAGAGAGGAGAAGCATCACTTCCAAGTATGGCTTAATGTAAATGCTGACATGGAGAGTTCAGTGTTGTTTTATTTTAATATGTCTGTATGCAAAAAACACGGTAAAAATGTGTGACATCCTGGATTATCACATGGAAAGTGGTGAAAAGGATTTCAATTTGATCTCTACATTGTACAATTTCTTAACCAAGGCATTGCTAATATTTGGAAAAAAACTCTCATTGTATTTGTATTCTCAATATATCATATTATTTGACAAAGAAAATATCAAGAAAAATGAGAAAATTAAACTCATGGAATAGTTGAATTCTATTTTTTTTCCACACAGATTTAGTAGACAAAAATAAATCAGACTGGACTTCAGTGAGTTGTTCAAAAGCAAATTAAGTTGTTCAAATTAAACCTACAAACCTCTATCACTCTGTTCAGACTTAGTTCTTAATTAAAAATGTGCCTTTTCTTTCTTGCAGGAATTCTCTAAAAATTTTATGGCAATCTGTAAAGTGCAATTCATAGGAAAACAGTCTCTTCGGAAGTGGTAGCAGCAGTTTTTCTGAGTAGTGGATGTGTTTTCACACTTCGGATCATAACTTTTAGTAGCTGTTTGTTCCCTGAACAGTTTACTTTCTAAAATACATAAATTTGATAAGAACATCTGAAATAGATGTCTTGGGGAGGAGGGAGGTAAAAACTAATGAAGAGTATGCAAGGAAAAAATAATTGCTTCCAGCTGGCTTTATATAATAAAACTACTATTAAAATGAGGAACTCCACTAGCAAGGCTTTAATTACATATTTTCTTACATTTCTAAATAAACAGTATAGTCTTTAAAAAAATAACACTTAAATGGGTAAAGTGTGACAGCTATCTCAGTAGCCAGGGAAAAATATTAAGAAGTACCAACTCATCTATCCTGCCTTAATGCCCCACAGCAGTTGACATTGCTGGAATGCCTCCTGCAGCTGGTGGCATATGACTGTCATTTGCAGGCAGGATATACGGAGAGTTTACACAATGGAGGCATTCATGAAAGTGTTCCTCATCTGGGACTCCTGCAAGCTCTCATTTTATTGACCCTGTCAGAATTTAACTGGTAGGCTGTCAAATTATGTGTTGCTTTATCTAATATTAGTTTTTCTTTTAAATTAGAATGCACAGAAGAAAGAGTTGTGGAAAGCAGGTATGAAAAGCAAAAACAGCTTCTGGCTTACTGTGTCTAAAACAGGAAAAACATAACAACTATGTAAAAACTTCATCATTTGTTCTGAAAATTGTAGGGATTCTGTATCTTGTTTATGATTAAATAATGTTGCTTATTTATAGATTTTTTTCAGGATTTGGAGTAGGGTGGGTTTTTTTTACCTTTCAAAGTCTTGAATCGAAATCTGTTTTCTGAATTACTGTGTTCCTCAAGTGTAACTCAAACACTGATGTACAAACAGTCTTATGAAACAGCTCATTTTAATTGCTTGTGTTCTTAAAGATGGCAGGAAAAGTGTTCATTTTACCAACTTTTCCAGAAAGAGATTTATTAATACACTTTTCTGCATCTTCATGCAGAAAGGCATGAAGAAATGCCCAGCGAGAACTACCTATTAGCAGTTTTGATTACATTCTGCAAACAATGTAATAATCCGAAAGTTGATTAATGATTTTAAATATGTTATTTATATCACAGATTGGCTGCTTATTAATTCAGTGGTGTTGAGACATGACCTCTCCAAAGCCATAATTTGCATAAAAAAAATAGAATGTATGCACAGCTTCATTGATATCTGGGAGAGAACTAGTTACAGCAGCAGACAGCACACCAAAACATTGGCTTCATGCAGATGGAGCATACTGCAAAGGAAGTACCTTACGCAGTGAGTTACTCATTTTAATAGATCCTCCTATCCACTAGTCCATTGTTAATGCAATGTTGAAGTTCAGTTCAGGGCAGAGAGGGGAAGAGAGAGAAAGGGAATGACTGACTGGTCAGATTAGAAGAAAATATATTTAGACCTGGGGTCTATCAATGACTTCCTTTCTGCTAGGGAAAAAAACCTCACCTCACCCTATATTTTTTTCATGTATAGAAATAAGGGACATCTGTCTGTCTGACATGGGATCTCATTATCATATATTTTACTTACAGCATTTATTTAAAAATTGTTCTGTTCTTTAAAAAAACTTGGATTTCTTCTGTAGTAGTGATAGCTGAATAGTAAATACTGTTTTAATTTTGTAAAATGTGTATGACTGTCTGTGTTTGTTTCCAGTGTATAATATCCAGTGTATTCTTACTTTGATTTCCTTCTCCTATAAAACAAAATAATTTAGTCACAAAAGACAAAATCATCTAAATAGAATTTTATTATACTATTTTGAAAGACCTCTTAAAATATTCCTTGGGAATCTACTGAGGTGTTGATTTTTCTCTGCAGGGATAAATAAGAAAGACAACTGAAACATTTAAATTTAGTTGAAAATGTGGGATTCTGTATCTTTTGATACAGAATTCTGAAGACATTGTCTCCCCTAAATATTAAAAAAAATCATTTGTATAAGCTGCAATATTAAATTAGTATTTAGAGAATTTATTTAAAAGGTAATTTATTTACAAGAACTTGACAGATGTATAGTCTCTCTCATAAGTGAATTTTCATTCAAAGGAAAATGGTACTTCTCCAGTTTTGGCATAGCAAGTGGCATTTTTTGTTTTCTTTTCAATAAAAAATGAGAAAAAATAAAGCTGGTACACATGCTAGTGTGTTTTTTTGTTAATGAGGTTAGTTTCATTAGTGGCTTCCCAGTCTGATTGTCTAAGAAGTGATGCAAAAGCTGGGGTTTAGAACATGGGCAAAAATATGGAAAATATTCAGACAATAATAAACACGGCTAGTATTTTTTCTACATCGTCAGACCTATCTGAAAATTTATTTAAAATAATTTCTATCTGTTCTCTTGTGGTGAAAGCTTCATTGAGTTAGTCACCCTGTCAGTACACTATTACAGGTGAAACCCCAGGTATCTCAAAATTTTCTACTTATGCAAAGGTTTTCTGTGGAAAACCAATTCTTTACAACACTAGAAAATTGTAATTTTATAAGTGCCTAGTCCTTTTCTCATTGAAATCAATACAAGTATAATTCTATTATCACAGAATTGTTGTGAGTGCTTTGCCCACAGTCTTTCCTCAAGAAAAACATAATTCATGTTTTGCTTCTTCTGTGATGGAACATGTTAAATATTCAATGAAGAAATAATTGTAGAGGTAAAATTTGGGGAACAAATTAAAGCATTGTACTCTAGTTTCTAGTAATGTATTATTTGTAAAAGCATGACCTTTAAAATCTACATTCTTCAAAATTTTAATTATTCACTTACGAGAGATATATGGTATATGCTAGCTGTGTGGTATATGCTACTTTAAAAAAATAATCCTCTGATAACTCAGTGCTCAATAACTCTGATAATTCATACATATTTAAACTTTAAAATGCAATTTTGATCTTGCATAAAAATGTATGGTTTCTTAATCTATTTCTTCATTTATGAAATCTTTCAGAAGGCAGTGGAAGAAAATTATTTAACTCATAGCATAGACAGCAATGATGTTAAAAAGGAAAATATCAGAAACCCCCAAAACAAAATTAACCCAAATGTAAACATCTTTAGTTGATATTTATGTATCTTTTACATGAAAGTGCATAGACATGAAATTATGTCTTTCTCCACATACTTATTTTATTTTATTTATATTTATTGCTTTGTTTTGATGTTGAGAATAAAAAAGTCAGGTGTGAAGATATTAAAGCAATCCCATACATAAGCAGTTTTATAAAAAGGAAGTTGAAATTTGGTTTTCTAGAAACAGAACCAAGTAAGTCATGTTTCCTATGATTTTTAAAATTACATTTTTAATGGCTTTTTAAATGATACGAAACTGAAATAAAACTCTTATAACATGTAAAGTTAATGAAATACCTAAATTTGTAAATACATAACACTATAAACAGGAGACTGATTTTAAACTAATTTTTTTTTTTCCCTCCCCCTGAGCCTGTCCTTTTTATACCACATCCCTATCCCTTCCAAAATTCAGCAATGGTCAGGTGTGGCCCTTTTTTTCTATCCACCGATTGCATATGCATGTTTATACACCTACAAACTGTAAAAAGAAAACTGACTAAATGTGGCTTCAGGGAAAAGAAAGGAGTGGTGGGCGCAGATACCAGCTGGAGCTTGATGCATGTGTTCTCTTCTGTGGCACTGTTTTGTTGTTGATGTGGGAATGTAGCTAAACAGTGGCTACAGATGCTCCACTAAATAAGGATCCACATAAATTCCAGCTGTGAACTTGTGATTCATCCTTCCCTGCACAAAAGATATGTTTCCATATGTCCCATTATGTTCCATATTTGATTTTTATCACACACTGTGTGCCAGTCTGAATCTCGTCTACATGCTTTTCGTGAATTCTGTAACCCTTTCTTTCTTTCTTTCTTTCTTTCTTTCTTTCTTTCTTTCTTTCTTTCTTTCTTTCTTTCTTTCTTTCTTTCTTTCTTTCTTTCTTTCTTTCTTTCTTTCTTTCTTTCTTTCTTTCTTTCTTTCTTTCTTTCTTTCTTTCTTTTCTTTTCTTTTCTTTTCTTTTCTTTTCTTTTCTTTTCTTTTCTTTTCTTTTCTTTTCTTTTCTTTTCTTTTCTTTTCTTTTCTTTTCTTTTCTTTTCTTTTCTTTTCTTTTCTTTTCTTTTTTCTTTTCTTTCTCCTTTGAATTAATTATAGCCTCCATGCAAAAAATCCACGTGGCAATCATGCAGTATCCTTGTAAATAATTTTTTGACAAATAAAGTATGTATATAATGTATCCATGTAACCACTGTAACACTGAGACTGGGCATATCTAAAAAAATTATAATTTCCACTTGGAAATTTCTCTAGAAGCTAACTCTGCGATCCTTAAAATGATCAGTCTCCTAAATAATTCATTCTTAAAAATTATCTGTATCTTGCTTTATCTACTATAAATGCATTTTTCTTAAATTATCTGTAATAATTACAGGTAGCTAACGTACATAGCCTCTTTATGTTTTTAAGCATGTAATTGATTCATAAGGAATTTCATTTTGAATTATGAGTAATATCAATTGTTAACTGTTTATCCTCTCTGAGACTCACTGAAAAGAATGGCAAAACCATCAGTGGTGCCATGGTACCAAATAAAATATGTAAATCCATATTTTTTTAAAAATATTGCTCTTATTAATGACATTCTTCAGATTGGAATTCAGGGTATTTCTTCTTCTGCTACCATATTGTAGATATGGAAATTGGCTTCTAGAAATTTAGGTATCTATACCTCAAGAGCATAAAAATTCCTGTAGTTTAAAATACTAAAAAACAAAGTAAGGTTTTGAAGATGCTAGCTGAATTTCAGTCTAGGCTTTTGGGTCAACTTATTGTAATATAGTTAGTTAATATGTTCCCAGAATTCTAATTGGACTGAAATATGGTTGCTGGTCACCTCTGTAAGAAACAATGCTGTGAGAGCTTTACACTGTTTTACTTGTAATAGTCATTGACTACCATGAAACCACCCAAAATGTGCGGCAGAAGTCAGCATTATTTGCGAGATAGATGTGGTCTAGAAAGTCGCTGTCTTTGTGAAGATAAAACCTCAGTGGTTGCTGTAATTATTAAAGTCATTATTAAAGCACTGAATTCAGTAATTGGTTTTTGCAAGTTGTTGAAGCTAATGCTTTTAGCTCCAGAAAGATTTTAAAAGTACATATTTGGAACTTGATGAAATTATCTCCATCTTCAGAAGTGAAGTTACTGTGCAGATGTTACAGCAGTGCTGTAATTTTCATACAGTCAATTACAGCACACTCGCTCACATAGATAGTTGTAATTCTGTTGACTGAAGAAAAGTGTTATGAGAGTACAGTTTTCTGAAACAGGGTATATCAAAGCAAATACTGCTGCTGTAAGGAAGCATCATTTAGCGGTGTGTAGAATTTGATGTCCAATGCCTTTTTTTCTGTTGTGTTCAGGGAAAGATAGGTTCTGTTCATAACTGAAAATCTCAAGGCAAGCCAGGTATCATCATTATGCCAACATTTTTACAAGGAATAGATAGTTAATTAGTTTGAGTGTGGTTGTGTTATAGATTTCAATAGGAATGAAGGGGAGAATATCTAGATGAAATGATGAATAAGTGGGGTCTGTTCTCAGCCTCAGTACCTCTGTCTGAGGTACTACAGAGTTGGACCACTGGTCATTGTGAAATTCCAATCAAAATACAGATAAGTTTGGCATTAACATAATAAAGTGTTTCCAGAACTGCAAAGACTTTAACTAGCAAAGAGGCTGGAGACTATCAGTTTATTTTACAGCTAGTTTAGGTATTTCAAATCAAGTGAGTGGTGCTGCTTGTAACAAAGCATCTGCAAAGTGTGTTGTGTGACATTGATATTCTGTGTTCAAGAAGTTTGATGTCAACACAGCTGTGACTTACCACTTTTAGCAACCTTCTCAACTGGGAATTAGATAAAATACTTTTAATTTGGGCATGAGGTTGGGTGAGAGTACTGGGATAGGAGTATAATTTCAGATGCTATTAATTTTCATAAAATAACATTTGTGTGCTTTGTCTTGCCAGATACTCTACAATGCTTTTCCTCATTTCACGTGCCAGGCTGTTTTTATATTATCATTTCCTTCTCTGCTGTGTTTATCTTTTCTGAAAATGGTGAATGTAAGCTATTACTAACTGGGTGGGTGGCACACATTTTCACAGTAACTTTTAAAACACAGAGCAAGCATTTTATTTGGGTTTTAAAAACCACTGAGAGAACTTAATGCAGCTGCTTTCATGGCATCAAAGTGAAACATGTAAAAATCTCACTTTCTATTCTAAATAACCTTAGGGCTGTTGAATCAGATATTTCTGGGTTGACATGTTTTGCAGTGACAGTGGCATTGAGTATATATAATAAATCCTAGTGTTCCACTGAATCTCTTCACTCTTTCATGAACTTCACAGGGTACTCATCCTTAACAAAATGTCAAGTTAAAACATGTCACTTTGCCATAGTTGAAATTACTTACTTGTTTTTAATCAAAAAGCAACTCTTAATGGGCTGTTTTACTGTAGGCAGTAAGGAAAGGAGCTTTCCAGTTTAGCAGCAAGTAGTTCCTCTGACCCATTATTTGCTGTCATTTCTTCTTCTTATCTAGCAATGTGAAGGATGTTACATGATTAAAATCCAAGCATGCTGAATCAGGATGCTGGTGCTGCATATCCTACACCAAATAGAATTAATGTTTTTAGGGAAAGCTAAGGCTTTTTTAATGCATGTCTTTCTATGCTATTTAGGAGTAGTCCTGAGTTTCCTAGGATCTTTACTGTATCTGTGATATCTGTTGACAGAAGATACTGCTGATACTGCTGGTAGTAAAGGTGATTTGTGGTACAGTGCCTCTTTGATTTTAGTTTTCCCAATCTCAGGATGAATTTAAGATGAGAGGTGCCATATACTCAACATAATCTTTGGATCATATCCTGTGAAGTGGAAGACTTTCTTAAACTGTGTTAGTCACATGCTCAAGCTGTATAGGTTCAGTGAATTTAGTTCATATTCTTTTTAAGACTAAAATGACTCTTCAGTTTCTAGGCTAGCTAATAATCCTCCTCTTAACTATGCTGTACATATTGCAGATGGTGCTTGACAGACTAGTCAGTGTCTCAAAGGTCACCACAACACTATTAGCTAGATCACTATGCCCTTTGTTTCTTGAGGATGCTTCTGCTACAGTACTTGTTTCTTGAAAAAATTATAGGAGTAAACTTTGGGGTTTGTTCTAAAAGGAAACCTTAACCACTTCTCTCCTCACCACCAAGTGCTTCAAATGTGGAGTTGTTTGTTGTCAGTGAAGTGCTCTGAAGTTTAGCATTCTACTAATACAGGTATGGTTGGTGGTCTAGTTCTGTTCTTTGCAGTTCTTTTGTGGGAAGATGCAACACCAAGAATGACCGATATTTTAATTTTTTGTCATAGCTGCCTTTTAGAGCTTTCACTGTATTTTGAGAGCTTATTTCAGCACCTGACAAAGAGGAACATTTAAAGCCGCCTAGAAATTCTGGTGTCCAAAGTTTGTGTTCATTCAGTGTAGTTTGAAAACACTGAAATGACCAAATAGTGTTTTAAAAGCAAATAGGAAAAAATGAGGCTTTAAACACCATTGTTGTTGCTTTATTGAAATATTTACAACCATAGCCATAAAAATCAGCGCACCTGTGTCATAGGTGCAGAAACATACAGTGAAAAATCTCATGCATGTTTATGAATGTATTTTACAGCAAAAAAATGTATTTCTTCTGCCTTGTAACTAAAAGTTTGCACTTGTGTGTTATATTATTGAAGTAATATGACTTTACAAGGCCAGGCTCAGATTTGGAGAGATAACTTGCTACTTTTTTTAAAATCTGAGACAAAGGGACTTCCTGAGGCAAGTTCATATATACTGTTAATATAACTCTTACAATTTTTTGCTTAAACTGATTGTGCAATATGAGGCTTAATTTTAAAGTGTTTTCACGATATATGACTCACATGTTGCTTTTTCTCTTGCATTTAAGAAGTCAAGTGAAAGTATGGTCTCATGGAGTTGTCTCCTTGAAATATTTTGTAGTCATTTGTGCATTTTTCAGTAATAGATGTTCAGGTATTTATATGCTTCATTTTTTTTGGTAGGCAATATAATTTAAGTATTTTGAATGTCTTGCTGTACTCTCCTGTTTTCCTAATTTATTACCTTTGATACCAGCTGAAACTCCATTTTTTATACATTGTTTTACTTTGTTTTATTTTTATGTTAGCTGTAGGAATTGCATTTGTCTGTCAGTCAACAAATACTCAGGAAAGACTTTAGCTCTTTATGGGATTTCCATTGGTTTCCAGATAGTTAAACCATTATTAGAATTTAACATTATATTGCGAAGTGAGCAGTACCATCCTGGATGAAAGAAATTTCCTATATACTAAAAATAAATTGAACACAATGGCCGTCATGTCCAAACAGGAACACAAATGTTCTTTTGTAGTACATGATCTTTGTCATACAGGGAAGCATGCTGTAGAAATGATTTTTTATTTACATGAAATATACATGAAAGAAAATGCAAATTCATTTAGAAAGCAACTTTGTAAATATTTTTAAACTACTTTTCCAGTGTAGGAAATTTCCATTTTAATTAGATTGCTACAGGTTAATAGAGGGATGGGAGAGATGCTGGAAGTTAATTTGTATCCAGGCAAACTCAGCTAATTTCTTATATCTTTATACTGCTGCATCTCCTTTTCCATCCTATTACTTCTAAATTTCAAGGTTCCAGAAATATCAAGAAAATACTTAATATTTTAAAAAATATTCAGTCTTCACACAACTATTTGAATTGGCATTTCTTAGTGTCCTTGTCCCCACCCCCCACCACACAGCTGTCACTAACAGAGGAAAAGGACTGGGGGGAGGGAATGAGGGAGCCCTGCTAAAATCGTGTCACGTAGCACTAATTCATCTGCTCTCATTAGAGTGAGCGAGGGACAGCAGTGATGGCCAAGAGCTGCACTCCACACATGACACACGAACAGTTTGGGGAATAGAAAATTGCTTTCTCAGGAAGCCCAGCCAATTAAGGACTTGACCATATTGAATGTCAAGTGTTAATTTAGGTTTTTCTTCATTTTCCCAGTAGTAATGCGGGTCCTGTGATGAGCAAATACATGTCAAGTAAAAGTTGATTGCATGAAGGACCTGGGTATTATATGTCACTGACAAGTCACAAATGTACTCTAGTCTTTTAACCCCTTAGGTGAGTCCAGAAAGGAGGGGAGGGGAGTAGCAGAGGGGGATTAAATGTACTATAATGATAAGAATAGATAGCTTATATTAGGGAGAAGTCTGGATGGGACAGACAGGATTAGAAATTTGTGTGAGAGGCTAGGATGCAGACTTTCTGCAATCAGTGCACATATGTGGTACCTTTCTGGGTTATAATTAATAAACAGACCTAAAGACCCCCTCAGGATCCTTTCAGGTTTTAAACAAGCCTATGAAGCATGCATGTTATATCCTTCATAAGGTTTCATGCAAGGAGAAGGAAAAGAGGTACACAGTGCCAAAAAAATGAAGTGCTCCTTAAGGGATTTCTGTTTTGCAAGAAAATAATTTTGCATTCTTCATGGAAAAGAAAATATGTATTTCCAAAGTCTTTGTTTAAAAAAAATAACCAGAAAGAAAAGACAAAGCCCCCATATGAGAGAATGAAATTATGAAACATTTTCTGGTGAAACCTGGAATTATTTTCCAGCTTGTGTACTTCTTCAGGTTAATTTCACGATTATCAGAAACCCCCTGAAAGGCCACCTACCCTTATGTGCTTCCCTCTACTAGGGAAGCAAGGGATGGCAAAGGCGGTAGTACTGAAGTCCATTTAAGTGAAGTAGAATTTCCATTTACTAGATGTGGATACTTATGTATCATCTACAGCATCTAATTTCCATTCATCAGCATATTATTTACATATGAATGTTCTGAAATTAAGAGAGTGTCTGTTTCTATTGCAATTGAATAATTGACAAAAAAAATTTCCTACAACAATATATGTGTTGTGTAGTACAAATACAAGGAAATAAAAATGGCAATTATGCAAGCACCTAGAAAGTTGTCCATGACTATTTAATTTAATCTGAAATGGTAAAAGCCACTTATGCTTTCCAGGAAATTTTAGAAATTATTTTCTCTGCCTAAATTTTGTTTTGTTTGTTTGTATCTAACCTACAGATGGGTAACTGTTTGAAACTGGTCAGAAAGCACTATATCTTTGTGTTAAATATCCGAGCTGATCCTAATTAGTACATGTTATCCCTATTGCTCCTTTGGATTTTGCTTCTCTGCATTATGATGAAGATATTTAGGTGGCAAGGTACATTGACACTGTCCATGACATATATGTTCAATTGACATAAACCAGACTTCATTCTCATGCAGGTAGCTTGACACTTTAAATTAATGGAAAGTTTACCAATAAATACATAAATAAAACTTGAAACAGACAAACAAAAGCAATTTAGGTTTGATCTGTGTTTTCTGGGCTGACATTCACTTCTCTATGCATATGAAATGGTGTTGTCTATGTAATTGAAACAAACACATCTTTTGTTAAGAAACAGTTTTGAGAATCTGACCTCAAGACGATCAGTAATACTTTTTCTTATGACAGTTCCACTTCAAGTTTACATAGAAACTCCTTACGCATACATACCATCTCAAAATAAACCCAACTTACTTCTCCCTCCCCAGACTCCTCTTCTTTGTGTTTCAGGTAGCATCTGTAGATCTCAGCTGGCATTTAGAACGGCAATTTAATCATAGCAGCTTCTCTTCTGCTAGGTATGCAGAGGGATTTTGCCAAGTTTCCTTAAACTAAATTCCAATGATGGCATCTCAGGTTGCTGATTCAAGATTTTGCTGCTCTGTGGTGTCACTTTTGACGGATGGTACCTAATGCAATCAGCCACCACTAAGGCAAGGCCTTCGTTTGACCAAAGGGTCCAAAGGAAAAAAAAGGGAAAAAGAAAAAAAACCCCTCCAGCCGTCCACCCAACAACAAAATAGGGCAGACTGTTTCTGAATCACTATTTCCCAATGCTTTAGCAGAAGATGCCTCCCTTTGCGCATGTTTTTGATAAATTTAAGAAGTCAAATCACTGACACAGATGGATAATCCAAGTGTATAGGGTGAAGAGTTATAAATTAACACATTATTCCCTCTTAATGTGAAATACTTGAGAATGCATTTTCTCAGTCCCCTGACATCTACCCAGTGAGGGCTCGCATTGTACTTTTCAAGTGGCATTGATTTGTTAAAGCGCTGAATTAGCATCTCAGGCCAGCTGCCTGTTCCACTGTTGTGTTGTTGGGTTCATTCTCTTTCTCTCTGCCTTGCTTCCCGCTGCCTTGGCCACACACAGGGCTTCAGCCTGCTTACCCCAGCTTTTCCCCTCTGTTATTTTAGCTAATCCACACTCACCAAATGTGCCTTGCTGTACTAAGTAAATTAACATATTTCTCATTGCATAAAGCTGATAATATGCACACGTGTGTATATTTGTGTGCATGCGTGTGTAATATTTTTGGTTGGATTGGGGAAGGAGTAAGCAGGGGGCAGAGGGGAGAAGGCTGCAAGAATGAATGTACACATTTACCAGCCTAATTCTCTATTGAAGTTACACATTGTTCTTGTATTTAATTTGTGTTGTGATGAGGTCTTCTGTACAGCAACTGAGTCAAGGGGAAAAGAGAGAAGTAATATATGTCAAGTCACAAAAGCTATTGAAATGCAATATTAAACTGCATACCTAAGGTCTGAATTGAAAAGCTTCTATTACTTTGTCTAGTTGATCATTACTGAATGTCTGCTTGAATCTAAAGGTAGTTTGTGCTTACATGTTTGTATTGAAATATGTTATTTATAACCATGGGTTTTTTTAGTCTGATTGTAATTATCTTGTTTAAAGACTTTCTTATTCCCATTCTTCATTTCCTATCTCAGCCTGTCCCTATTACTGCTGCCTTGCACCGTTAATATTTTCAGTGTAACTTCCCATTTTATATATCTCATGGTGGCACCTGATTTGTAGCTTTGGCCTAATTGACTTAATTGCACTAGTAATATGTATGTAGCAGTAATGAAGATTATGTACATGAAATTAATATTGTATTTAATTTAAGATGGCTAATAAAATGCTCATATTTTTATCTGTGTTTACTTGGCATAGATGAATGAGACTTCTAGGTTAAGCAGTGAAATGACATTCTTGCATACTTCACATTCATTATTCCTGTATTATTTTGATTATCTTTTCCTTAGCATTGTTACCTGTGATAGTTTAAGATAATTTCCTTCCCAAGCTTTCCTTTTGATAATGGAAATTTCAGGAATAATCAACAGAAATTTTCTTTTCTGTATTTTATAGCATGACAAATTCCATTGTTTGGAACACAGTGCTTCTGGAAAACATTTTCTTCTTGCAGTGATACATTTTTCTAGGCATCAGAAACAGAGTGTGAACTGGGTTTGAAGTCTCAAATAAACTGAGTAAGATCCTTGTGGGTCATCTATTTGGTTAATATCTACTAGCATAATCTTCTAATAATTGCATAATATTTATATTAATTAGGGGCAAAGTTTTGTAAATCTTAATTGCCATTAACAATTGAGACATTTCAACTGCATGGAAGTCTGGATTAGGTTTGTTACCTATTTAGATTTTATCTTTTTATAGGTTTTGCGTTTATTGGGTTTCCAACACAGTCAAATCAGAGTATTTGCTATTTGCAAAATGTATATCAGTTTCCAAATATAGAGCCGAAAGTGTTTTTTACCTTGAGATGCTTACATTCAAAACCTAAACTCAACAGACAAACATTAAAATAATGTCCTGTCTGAGTAACCAGTCCAGATTCCATAGAGTTATTTTCTAGTTGATAGGGGTATTAGATTTATGGCTTCATAGAGATGAGGGGATTGGAAACTATTGTCTTTTAACTGTGCTGTCAGATGTGAACTGAAACCACCAACAGAATAGAAACAGAAGACACTAGGTCTCAGTAACACGTTATTACTTTCTTCAGAGTAAGGTGCAGTGCCGGCATTTCCGCTGTGACTTCGTGCAAGGTGCAGAGGACAAACCAAGTGTCCCCTGCTGAATTTACTTTATGTAAACCAGAGGTGCTGTGCTGATGTGCATCTGATACGTTGTGGATGCAGATAGATCAATTTCTACTTTTTTAGGCAAAGAGGGTCTCTGCACCACTGGAGACTGGTCTAATTGTGCAAGTGGCACACTCAGCTTAGGGGCCCTGCAAAAATTAATGCTGTTTAAGTGATCTCAGAGCACCTAGTTTCAGTTAAGGTATAATTTGTGGTGGTTTTTGCAGAAGCTTCTGGATGCTGTTTGAGAAAAAGGTGAAAAGTAAGGATCTATAGAAGGACTAAAGAAGAAGTGACTAGCTAGAAATAAAGCTACTCACAATACAGATACCAAAAGCTGAAAGAGATCAGTGTCTCCTTCATTGTCCCAAATTTGGTTCAAATCTGCAATATCTGATCTTTCATATCTGCAAGTCATATCATGGATTGTATTAAAGCTGCAGGAAGTACACATACCATCTTACCATAGAAAAAAAGCCTAAGATATTTGGCATTTGTAGCAGCCACAGATTTTAATCAAACTCTTTCTTCAAAACTGTGGACCAGTGTCCTGATTGCAGTTTCCTATCTTTACTTGAATTATTCCTTGCACTGGTTGAATTGAAACCTCAGTTGGTGCTGTGGTCATGCCTTCTGCTGTCATATTAGAAATCTACACAGTCTTGTCAGACTTTAAAATTAAATGGGAGCACAATAAAGGAACAAGAAAATGTGGAGAATGGACTACATCTGTAGATAATTTGACTATAAGCAAGGCTGGAGTGGTCATTCCATACAATTAAAAAAAAAAAAAAAAAAGCAGTTTATAACGAAGACTTCTATTCAGTCTTGTTATTATTTTTATGAGAGACACATTAGAAGCTGGACTTACTAGAATGAGTAAGCTACATGCATTTGACTGGAGGTTCATATATATGTGTGTATATATATATATATATATATATATATATATATATATGACCCATTTTCAAATTATCTGAAAGCACTTAAGCACTTTAGGAAAGAAAAATAGTGTTACATAAATCTGTGTCATATACTTTATTTCTTGTGGAAGCTGGCACCCAAATAGAGAATTAAGTTACTTCCCTGACTGCTATGGCAAAGTAGAAACTGAATTTCTACATGGCACACCTGTTTGCAACCAAAGGAACTGATTTGTCTTTGTAGAGAATTTAGTATGAGGTACTGCTATTGCTCCACAATTAAATTCTTCTGTTTTTTAATATATTTGTGCATAATTTTTTGCCAAAGATGCCAGGATCACTCTGAGGAATAGTTCATAACTAGGGCTGCTAAATAAGAAAAAATTATGAATGACAGGCTGAACTGCAGCTCCTTTGTCATACTCTTCTCTACATTTTAGTTATTGCACTCCTCAAACCTCTTTTCAGTAACAATGATTCTTCATCTGCCTTCTGAAATGAATGTCAGTCGTGTCAGGCCATGATCTGGTTCCACAACCCTCAGTAATTTGAAATAGATGCAGGCATGCATATTGACCAAGTTTTCAGGTTGAGACGCTGATCTAATGTCATGATGGAAGGACGAAGGAAAGGGGTGTTGGTGGCCAGGCTTCAGATAAAGAGTCTTTTGTATGAACCGCCTAATTTCCTGAACACACTGTGTGAATATCTGTGTGGGTTTCAAAGGGGGTAGTTGATGGAAATAGCAGAGTTCATGTAGCAGTCTTTCTGTGCCCAATTTCCCTGTTCCCAATTTCCAGAGCAGGCAGCCATTTTTTAGCATGTCAAGTAAAGGCGAGTTTTTTCCAGAATTATGCATTTGTATGAATGTTTCTACTAATTTTGCCTGGGAAGAAGTCTGTATTCAACCCCTTGGGAAGACTTTCATGCAGATGGTGATGTGGGAGCCCCCAGAGCCAGACCCTGGCAACCGAATAAGCTGCTTCTTCCAGGTCTTTGGAGGAACAGAAGAGTTGTACTAGTTTGATACCTCAGCATCCAAGCCCTATGAATTCAGTAGAAGACTGTCATTTCAGATTCTTTTCTAGACATACAGGAACCTGAACAAGCAGCCAGAAAACTTTTAACTGAAGATGTGAATTCACTCATTTGCTGTCTTTTCAGGACTCTGCAGCTGTCTCCTCTGGCACTAGCCACCACACTGATTCCAAATCCTAAATAGCAAAAGATTCTTACTGTTGTGGAGGAGGAGCCAGACAGGCACCCAGATGTTAATTCTCTTGCAACTTTCACTGCATTTTTGTTTGTGCTAAATGTCCATCTTCCATGAAGGCATTAATGTGATTTATGTTTCTCAGAGATACTACCTTAGTTTTTCAGTTCCAAGGAGTCTGTTCGCTTTCTTCAGACCACTATCTTACTTTCTCTGGGTTTGTGCCAAACTTCCAATACTCAAGGCATCTTCCCTCAGAAAAAAAGATTGAATTGTTTTTTTCCCCCACCCCGTATAGCCCTGCTTTCCCACAGATTCTGTATGGGCAGAATTCTGATGGACTGGGTTGATTTTCTAAAACTCTAATATCTCTTTTCTACCCTCTCAGCAGTATAAAGGCTAGTGGAGCACATATATTTCTAGACATTTAGTACCTGCTTGATACCTTCATCCATTCTATCATTCAAGGATTCTTTGATTAACCTGGAGAAAACACAGCATATAAAATACAAGGCCATGAACAGAACTTAAAGAATATTTCAGGATCGCAGAGTGTTTTCTTTTGACAGTAGAAGGGACTGAGGATTATTTAGAACAGCTCGAACCAAACCTTTTGTGATACATTTAGGAAATAGTAAGATTCTTGGTATGCTGGGGAAGTGTGTACGCTTTGGTACCTTGATGATCTTTCTACAGAGAGGAGCTTCAGTAGAGCTCTTTCGTCTTTCCTAGGTGGACATTTTGTCATCTGTCAGAAACAGTGCAGTGAAGAACCAAGGATATCAGTTTTTTTTCCCTATCCTGCATCATGTTAATTTTAACTCCTTAAGAATACTGAGGAACCTGAAAAAAAAAAAATAGATATGGTGCCTCATAGTATCTTTCTAAGCATTTAGTTTTGTTTCGGCTGGCCTAATGGCTTCTTGGCACTTCCTTGTATTACTTCATGATGTCTAGAAAGTCAAGGGCAAATAAACCTCTCCTAAAATAGAAAAATCAACTGATTCTGTAATTACACTGAAGTTGTATCTAAGTCAGTCCATGAGAATGTCTGTCTGAAGTGAAGGCAAGAATGTATGACTGAAATTAAGGTATATCACCACCCATAGATGTTCTGAGCTATGACTTGGAGAGCCATCAGCCTGTGCCGTATGTATGTTCTTAAATTTTTGTTGCAGTACAGATGTTGATATGAGAAAAATCCGTGTTTCAGTAGTTGCAAACAGACAATTTTTGCATGTTTGCTCAAAATTAAATTGTATTCTTCAACCCTGCAGCCCTGAAAGACCTCTTGATCCCTCTCCAGCATAGCTATGTTCTCTCCATCTGTAGTCTACATGCTCCTTGAGATTTGTGTCTAGCTGCTGTGAAAGATAATTAAGGGAGGCAGATCATATATCCTAGAGAGCAGTCTGTATCTGTTTATACATTCACTGTAAGAAAATTATAGGCATCCATAGGAAAAAAAAAAATGAGGTTCAGTATTGGTACTCTAAATTACTTGGGTATATATTACAACCAAATGACAGTTTTGTCACAAGCAAAATCTAAACTCTACTACCTCTCAAGTAAATTTTACTCCAAGGTGTTGTGTAAGCCCTGTTCGTTTTGCTGCTCTTTTGAATGGATATTATATAGGAGACCCGTATGAAACACGGGCAAATCTGCTCTGCTATCTACCCATTAACCTCCCTTCACTGAATGGATATAATAAAATAAGGAAGCCCCTCTAGCTGACTATTCTGTGCTGTAGTGAACTGTTAACAGAATAATTTAATGGAAGAGCAGGGATATTTCTTTTAGGTGAAAGACCATTAGGAAAGACTCAATAGAGCTGTATAAAGCAGAATTTAGTAGAAATTAGCAAGTGCTCATTATCAGGACTGCATGAGAAGAAACCTTTTTAAATGAGAAATGATTATAAGCACAGACAGGTCATATTGAGCACTAGAAATCCAGGGCTATTTGTCTATATTTGAGCTTGCATTCATAGGTTTGCAGAGTCTACAAGCCTTCTGTATAAATGCTGAATACACTCATTCTAGGCAAAGTTAAAAGCAGACCTTTTAAAATGATGGCAGGTCTTTTACAGTTCATGGGTTTGGGTCATTTAGCTGCTGAAAATTTTCTAAATTGCAGAGTATACCTCTAAAAGAACAATTATGGATTTCTAGCAGCAAAGCTAGATTTTTCAGAACAGAAAAACAGTTTCTGGGAACTCTGTGTTCTGAGTCACTATATTATCATCCATAGACTAAATTTAAAGGATTATTTTCCTTCAGCTGTGGAACAGCTTTGATTGCATATATGCCTGCTTAACTTTTGTCTTTGCTTTAAATGAAATTCCTCATGCTGAACATTTACATCGCTGTGTTATATATTCATGGTAAGCATAAAGCAAACTTGACTCTGTACGTCCAAGCATATTGGAAAATACTTCATGTGTGTAAGGAAGCATTTCTTTTACTTCCATATTGCTTAACACAAATACTAATTGCAATTTAAATGAAGACTCAAGATTATTTGCTGTAATCAGAAGGAAATTCTGCAGACACCAGAACAGTATTTGCAAAGCTGAAGCTTTTCTCCCCAGATTATCTACATCTTCACATCATGCCATAAACTAATCCATAACAGGGTGAAGATTATAAAAATCTGTTCTGTGGGCAATCTAGCCTATGTTTGTCCAACAGTGGATTTCTTTCTGTGAAGTATGTGATACTAACCAGTGTTCACTGCGGTTGCTTTGGCATTTATAAAATCTCTGACGTTCTAGAAAACAGCGAATCAAGCTTGAATTTCCTATAAACATACACTTTATTCAGACAAATCTGGAGTCAAGAGGAACTTCTGATTTCTTTTCAATTCTGGAAACATGATTCTCAATGGAAAAATCACAGAAAAATTATTTTGAATGACAATGGCACAAGGTATTCTTCATCGGCAAAGCTGTTAATCTGTGGTGCGGCACTTGGATATTGAGAATTGATGGAATATCTTTCTAACCTGTGTTTGTTTCCCCTGACCTGTGGGTGAATACGTGTGGAGATACGGTTCCAGATGTTATGATGCAGGAATGAGATACTATCTGACTAAAGCCTATCTTTTGGGCCTTCAGATGTGGTAACCACTTTCTCTTCCTCCACCTCATCTGTCTACACCCTATACTTGGTGCACAAATGGTAATGTCTCATGCCCTTTGTAAACTCCTTGGGCAGAAGGACCTATCCTTTTGGATCATTCTGTAAGGCATCTGTGGAACCACAATGGCATGTTGATAATTATGATAACACTATAATCAGTCTCGAGGGAGTGCTAGTTGACTCTCATAAGTTACAATCAATGCTGTGTACTGCAGAACTAGGAATGCTTTTATCTCCTTATATAGTTTACAGACATCTGTAATAATGGACAGACACCTGCATAACGGACATAGCAAGGACACATCAGTTTCCTTTTTAGAGCAACTGCCAAAATGGTAAAGGTATAGTTCCAATTTTTTGAAAATGTTTCCTTGCTTGTTTGTTCACTCTGTCGACTTAATCAAAGGTAATTCAACTGTAGAGGAATTAAAGGGAGTAGTAAAGAAGGGCAAGGAGCACCAAAATTCTTTTTGGTGAAATTGTCTCTGCTGCTTATCACTCAGAAATAAGTACAACAAAAAAAGTAAATTCAGGCCTTAGAATTCTGTGTTCACTCTGTCTTTCAAAATCAAAATGACAGGCAAAGACTTCTTGAGTTGTGCTCTGGTGCATTACAGTTTTTGGAGCAATCCTGTTACACAAAAGCACTAACAGGGGGCAAATGAGATACTCAATGTTTTCCTATTGACATCATCATTCTTTGTAAATCATCAAGGAAATGCTTCTGTCTTTTCTTCCCCTTTTCTTGAAGTACCAAAAAAAAAAAAAAAAGCCTAATTACCACTGGCAATTGGAAAGGTTGGGTTTGGTTTTTTGTTGATTTTTAAATTTTTTTTTTCCTTGCATGGGGGAGGGTGTATAGTTGCTGAAAGGTCTTTGAATTTAAACAGAAGACATTCAACAGTAACAATAGTGTATATGTTAAAAAACTGCTGGAAAATGTAGAAAAAAAGAAGATGGGGGAAGCAATCACCCTCTGGCAGATGTTCAAGTGCATGTTGAGACAGAGCAGCAAGTCAGTGAAAAGCCAGAGTTGCCTGCTCAGTGTTGTGACTCTGCAGAAGTCCTGAAGTGACACATGCATCACAGGGCTGTCACAATGCTGACACAGGCCAGGGGTCATGGTTAAGAGCTGGGTGTTGCTGGAGAAGGCTGAGGAAGCAGAGGTGGCCCCTCTGTGTTCTGCGTGTGGGTCTGTGTACTCCTTTCCCGTCAACGCTGGCCCAGCACAGCCAAAAAAGCAGTTCCTTGGCAGGACTTAATGGCAGGATGATGTAGTCTGTTGTGACTAGTGCATTCCTTTCAGGTTAAACTAGGGAAATGGCATTGTGTTAAAATTCCAAGTCGCATGAATGTTTTATTGCCACAAGTGCATTCAGGCCTCAAGGGGAGTGTGTGTGGTGGGGAAAGGAGGAGGGAGGGTGACTTAGTGACTCGAGAACTATCTGAAGAGCACTTCCCCTGGAAAATTTTGCCCGGCAGCATGAAGCTTATGGGCTGCAATAGTCACTTAGACAGGTTTCGCTTTTCCTAAGCTGTGGCTGTTTAAAATCTCTCAGTCCAGACAATTAGCAGCTGAAGAAAATATGACAAGACACACGCAAAGAGGTTGGGAGGTAGAGGGAAAGGAATGCACTAGGAGGGAGTTGGGTTGCCTTCTGTAAACTGCCAGACCTCTCCCCCGTCCCCCTCCTGCTCTGCTGCCCCAGCCCATGGCCTAGGACAAGGTGGGGGAGGTTTTTTCCCCTCCTTGTCTGTTGATGGCCAGGAATGATCTGTTAACTGTACACCCTTGGCTGAGAGGCCAAAGCAGCTCATGGTACTGTATGTTACCATTACTACTCCCTCATTCCTTTTCACATTTTTTAAACATCTCTTTGTATTAATGGTTGCATGACTCAGGAGGATTTAATTTTAGACTACAAAAGGACTAAGTAACAAAACATAACAATACTGCTCATTTCTGAGATTTTATTTCTTTAAGGGAATAAGCTTATCCTTCCAACTGGCATTAGTTGTAGTAATAACTTTTAAGCAAAGTTTAAACAGGACTGTTTAGTGGAGCAAGAATAAGCAACTTGGAGCAACAGTCCTGCAGATACAGTCCTCAGAAAGAAACTTTGTCTTGAGTCATACTTGATTTTTCCAGTGTCTCTGTGTTTTTATACGGTCAGGCTACTCAAGTCATGCGCCATGTGTGATTTTGAATGGATTTTTAAAAGTAAATTACTATGGAGTCTTCAGAGCTCTTTGTGGTGTAAAATTATAGTATATGTAATTAATTGGTTTTATGTACAAATTACTAGTGATTAGTGTGAAAGTATTCTGTGTGGCTTTGTATATGGAAGTGTAGCTGGGACCTGTGTGACATTTGTGGGTTGTCTTGATTTCTAAAAATCAGACTATTTTTACAAAATTTAGACACCTGTGTTTGGACAATTTTGTCATTGGATTTTTGCACATGTGTACACAAATAAGACAACTCCCTTAGGCTTTTTGCGTGTACTCTTGGGAAATTGCTGAAGTCGAAGAAGCAGCAAGGATGTAAATAAAGGCTGATTAGGTCTCCCATGTGACAAAATGCTCTAGATATTTATATATATTTATCTAAACATCTTAGAGTGCAAAAATGCTGTATGCATATTTTTGTTTACAGAAAAAAATGGCACAAGTAATGTGACAGGTTTTGGTTTTGCAAGTAAGAAATGGTCACAAAGGTCAAAGAGAAGATTTAGTGTCTTGCAGTCATGTGCAATAACCATGTCATTTCAAAGGTTGTCTATGGTCTTAAGTTTATTGTTGCTCATGTTAGCATTTTTACTGCTAGATGGTTTCCTTTCTTGCTAAGGTTCATTCAGTTTGTGTATTATATAGATATATAATTGATTTCTGAATGATATGCTATCAGTGATATCAAACTTTGTATGTAAGAGTAAATAAAAACTAATGATGCTTAATACTGACACGATAGCCTGGAAAGCAGTGAAAGTAGGCCTACGATACTTAAAATAAGAAAAAAAATTAATGAATATAAGTAAGAGGAAATTCTGCCATCCTACGTAAGTATGTACATAGCCTCTCTGTACATGTATGAATCTGTTTACGTATGTAATTTTTTACTGATGTGCAATTTACTCTTCCTGAATTTTGAAGTTAAAAATTACTATAGTACATTTTAGCAACAAATTAAAATATAAGACTTGTTTGAAATGTTTCACAGTATGGAGCAGATGCACACACTGTAATTTCTCATTTTTCTATGTATCTCCCAGAAAATCCAGTTATACTGGACATTTTTCCTTTAAAGAATGTAGCACTAGGAAAGAAAAGAAATCCCCAAACAACCTACAATAAACCATATCCTGTGTTATTCGTTGCATAAGAGGGGCTAGGACATCTATATTTGGCTTAGTGCTTAATTCTTTTGCTTGAATAAAATGAGATCATTTTGTCAATTAAAGATGCTAATCTGATTAGTTCCCATTTATGATGGTTTAGGGGTGGTGTTTTTAAACAGGTAAATTGACAAAGCTTATGAAAGGTTATAAACTCAACAAGCAATCAGCCATACAGGAAAAGAATGATTTATAGACAGAAAAATTACTTCAAATTTCAGAAACCCTTATTAACATCTTTCATAAATTCTATACAATATGCATTTTAAATATAATAGAAGTTTCAAATTATATTCAGTACAAACTCACTAAGAGTTTGCACCTGATGGCCTGCAAATGAAAATTTTAAAATTACTCTTATTGAAGATACGTGGTCAGTGATCTATGATCATATAATGTATGTAAATATATTTGTGCTACTATATATAACTGTTAAAAGTAATTTTCCAAGTCAAATGCATTAAATGGTAACACATTTCTAAAAAATGTGATGAAGAAAATTTTGGAAATACCCTGCAATCAGATTTCTCATATCATTCTTAAAAGAGGTAATTTGACAGAAGGTCAAATTTAGCTACAAGTCTGATGTTAAAATAAAATAAATTTTTTTCATCATTTTTAAAACAGAGGATGCATTTTCTCTGTATGCATAGCAATATGAAAGTACAGCTAACTTTCTACTTAAAGCAGAGCTAGCATTACATTCATTTTGCACTTTTGTCTCAAGGTGAAAAAAGATAGAGAACCATTTTGGTTTTAGTGTTATATTATGAAGGGAATAATGTGCCATACATGATGATTGGGAATTTCAGAGAATGCTAAGCATTTTCTGGATTTCAGAAAACAGTGATACTGGTGTAAAAATTAAGTCATTAAAAATACTACATCTAACATGAATATTTTTGCCTTTTGATACTTTGAAATATGTTAAGTTCAGACTTTTATACTTTGGCTTGCAAATATAAAGTAGAAATTAACCCTGTATTTTACACTGATGCTTCCAGTAGTTTTTTCATGCCCCTGCCTTATCAACCCCAACCAAAATAGAAAAAAAAAGAAAAAAATTCCAAAAACCCGAACCCAAAAAAAGGTAATTTGGGGAATGTATGTGTACATACACTCAGACCTAGCATATATCTGTATGCACACATTTATATGCAGATTGGTAAGGTCTGTATATCCATGTACATACTCATCTAATTATGCTCAAATGTAGACTTACTTGTTTAGACCTGTTTAAATTTTGCTATAACTACATTGAACTAGACCAGCAATTTAATGAACAATGACTCGAAATATGATCTGGTCTTGTAAGTCTGCTGAGCCACACAAATTAAGTCCATCTACTTAGCACAACAAATGTGAAGTAAAATATGTAAGCAAACCCTCTCTGTCACTGAACTTTAATTGTCCACATTTCACCTCAGATTTACAGTGGGTGATAAATGCACGTGCCTTTAGGTATCATTGTTAAGCTGAGATGCAACAATTTTTTAAACCATGATAATGTATATGAACTCAAAACTAGATTTATACTAACATGAGTAGATCTTATCTAAATATGTCTAAATTATGGTTTTGAACTACTGTAATCATCCATTTTTAGATTAATTAATGTATTTTGATGCAACCTTCCTAATAAAGACAGACCTTGAAAGGTGATAACTTACATTATATCTATATTAACTTACAACAATTAAAAATGTTATTATTTCTAATAATAAGACAGCTTAAATTGTCATTTTGACCATTCTTCTTAAAGGGTTTTGAGCTATCATTTACGGATGAGTTTTTATCTCTGTCGTGTTTGTGGTGTGCATACCATGTCAAGACAAGTTAATCAAAAGAGAAAGGTCTTGAAGGCACAAAACTGAGTTGTAGAGTTAGTCCTTTAAGTGGGACTTTAAGTCCAGTCTTCATACACCATGCTCTTACATGACAAAAAACAAAACAAAACAAAACAAAAACAAACAAACAAACAAACAAAAAAAAAATCAGTGACTTCCAATCACTTAGCTGTATTTTTTTTCCAGATTGCATCTTTGTTAGAAATGTGGGTTGAGGTTTTTTGTTTTCAATATATTCTTTTACACTTTGGTTAAAGTATTCCCAGCTGGTTTAGAATGTCAAAGAATAGCAATGTTTTTTTCCCATACAGCTCAACCCCCACAACAATCTATAGCTTTAAACACTGTTATGTAAATAATTCTTTTTAGCAGATTCTTTCAAGGCCAAATTTGAAAAAAAAAAAAAAATTAGATATTTGGACTATGAATAAGCAAAGCATTTAGGCATAAAGTGATGTTTCATATGTTTACACTTACATACTTGACTTATATATGTAGTCTGAATTAGGAAAGAAAATGAGAAATAGACAAAGCAATATGTACATGTATCTTCAGGAAAAGTTTGACAGAAAGGTACATAAATGATGTGTTGTTTCATTGTTGACTTTGTTACATTGATGGTTTGTTAGTTTTGTTAATTAAAAAAAATACCATCTGACTGTGGCTGCAAAAATCAGTGGCAAAATGAAACAGTTGCAAGGCCCAGAAATAAAATGTAAACTGGAGGAAGCACATATGCTATAATTTCTTTTAACTCTATTTGTTCTTAACTCATTAAAAAACAAACAAACAAACAAATCTGCTTGTAGGTATCAGGTATTTAGAGTATTGTGAAGATAAATTTTCCACAGTAGTTTTTGAAAGTTTCCTATTATTGCCTTGTAGAACTGTTTCCAAAATTGCCTTAGAATGTAGACTGTTTGCTAGTGAACTATTTAGTTATTTTTGGCCTGCTTCTAGCTGCTTTCTTGTATTTTTAGGTAAGCACATAACCTCAACCAAATAACAGATTTTTAGATGCCTGTATAGGACAGTGTGGACCCATGGGCAGACTTAGTGGTATCCTTTCATGCGGGCAGTATGTTTTCAGCAGATTGGTCCTCTACTTTCTTAGAGTTGGATATGAAGTGGAAGACAGAAATACACACATCTGCATCTTCTGAATATGCACTAAGCTTGATGTTCCTTGGCAGTAACTGACAAACTACTAAGGCCACTTTCAGACACTACATTTTACCTGCACAAACTCTGACCCCCACCCATTCCTGTTTTATTAAAATGCCTGTAAAAACATGTTTAAAACAAGTAAATAGGTTTCTCTGGGGAGTAGGCTGTATTTAACAAAGAGAGAGAAGCAAACTAACAGGTTGCTCATTCCTTACAGGGAATTGAAGAATGGTAATAAAGTGCTTAGAAATAAATTCATGTATTTCTTGTTTTGATTTGCACATGACATGGTTTTTCACAGCAGAAATGTTGCATAAGCACTGCCACTTGATTAGTGTTATCTGTGGTGGGATGAGCAGGGATAAGTACAATAAAACATGTGCCAAATTGCGCTGATTTATAGAGTAATGTATACTCCTCCCTTTCACATGTCTAGTGTTATCTAAAGGAATAAATTGCATGTTGAAAGACTTAGGGTATTAATATTTAGCTCATTTATTTAGCTAGCCTTTCTCTCCTCTCTGAAAAACAGCAGATGCTTACCTCAGTCTGATGTTGACTGGCACAGAACATGGGAGCCATCACATAATGCTATCACAAGTGTAAATTACTAGCCTCTTTAAGTTCCAATACTTTTATATGGAAAAACTTAATCAATCTGCAAGAATTTTAATTTAAAAGAGCTATGTGTAGAGCTTAGAATGACAGAAACATAGGAAAAATAGAAATATAGAGAAATAAGGAAGAGAAATCTAATCTAACATCTAATGTGAAGATTCTGCATAATGCCAAAAAAAAAAAGCTGCTGGATGTACTGTTGGAGAATTTTACTGCACTTCTATTCCATCTGATAGCATTTAGTCTCTTCAGCCTGTCCAGATGTCCCATTAAATTCTGACCAAGAATATGATGTAAATTTTAGAATGAGTCAATTGCAAAGTGGAAGTAAAATACTTCTGTTTTTAGGCCTTGAAAAGTACAATGCAGAAGGAAGAGTTTTTTATATAAATGGCCATATTCAGTAATCAAGATGTGTATTGGCAATATTCATATTTCTTATAGAGCAAATGATGTTCACTCTCTTTTCTTCTTCCATTATCCACAACCAAACTGTGGATAATGGAACTCTATCTCATGCCTGCAGAGTAAACTATCTTAATTTATTGATCTTGCTCTAATGACTATATTTTCATATTCTGTCACTAATAACTCGTTGATTTACTATTAGGATTTTACTGATATGCTGACCATTTCTTAGAAAGCTGCACTAGGAAGGAAGTTGGGTAATCATCTACTGAATTTTCTTGCAAAGTATGCTTTAAATAGTGACATTTTGTGATATTTTATGACATTAACATGTAAAATAGTTGCATATTTGGAACCGACTGGAAGTATGGCCTTCAACAATATATGTGTCACAACAGTCTCTTGAATCAAAGATTCTTTTTTTTTTTTTTTTTTTTTTGTCTCCATGCTTTGTCTCATGGGATTTTTCTCTTCCTCCAGGCAGCAACTTCTGTTGCAATTTTCTGTTACTGTGTGAAAACACTGTATACTGCATTCAGTGGCTCAATATCTCAGTCATTAGTGTGTGGATATGCAAAGTGTCATTACACTACTGGTGAAATGGTATTCTTGCCAAAGTCCTTAAGCCTTACCCACAGTTGTACCTGAGTTCTTTGGTCTGCACAGGTGTCTTCTGTGACTATATGTCATAAATGTCAGAACTATGTAAGGTAAGTGTGGCAAGCTTTGCCTTCTGCTTCAGAAATCCTTTTTTTTGGTGGTTTTTTTTTTTTTGTTTGTTTGTTTTGTTTTGTTTTGTTTGTTTGTTTGTTTTTGTTTTTGTTTTTTTGTTGGTTTTTTTTTGTTTTTTTTTTTGGTGCTACTCATCTGAGTGTATGGACCATCTGTTTATTTATCCTTACATTTACTCTGTATTTATGAAGGCATGCATGGCTGTCGAGGGTTCTGTTGGTGCTAATGAGCCACAGCAGAACCTTTCAATGAGAAAAAAAATCCTACAAGCATCAACCTGTATTCTAGCATGGTTTAGGTAAAGAATAAAAACTGTTACAGGGAAAGGACAGAAATTGCCTTTATGAAATAGGGAAAAACACTGAAAAGAAGACTGTGCTTCCATCTTTTTCTGAACTTGCATCTGGTCTCAGTATCCAGACTCCTGGCACCATCTCTGGGACTGAAGAACATGCAGTGCTTCCACAAGAGTTTCAGGGTTGCCTTCTGGCAGCCCTCAAGTCCCTTTGAACTACAGAAAAATTTCCACAGTGTCAGTCATATTCCCACACTGGTGACATGTCTTTGATCTGTCCACTGCCTGTTGCAGATTTTCCCTATAACCTGTTAAAATTCCATAATTCTTAACCTTTCCTTGACAGTCACTAGCACTGGCCTGAAAAGGCATTCTGAGTCTTATTGTTATTTACAAGAAACATCTGGCTCTGGGCACTTTCCATTAGCTGCACCAGTCATTGAAGTGTCTTTCACTTCTACCTCTTGTCACTTCTTCTCTCCCTTTGGCCTGTCTTTTCAACTCCTGGTCAGAACAGCATCATTCCTATTTTATTCCATGTTCTTAATGCCCCTGGACAGCCATAGTATGGAAAGGCAATGTGTGCATGTGAGTTCATATCAGTGTGAGGAGGGGAGGAGTGAGGAATTCGGCAGATATTTCTCCCATAGCTCAACCTCAAACACCTCTAGTTTACATAAAAGGCCATGCGTCTACTTCCCTCTCCCCTTATTTCCTATATGGGTGGGAGAGATAAATGTCAGGAGAGATAGACGGGGCAAAAAGCCTTTATGCTTGTTGTGTCTTTTGTTTCTGCTGATGATACACAAGGCAAATTGTAAATAGCTCCTTCAGATAGAGTTGTTATTCCTTTGAGAGAGATTCTACACAGTAGCTGTACTCTCAGCACTGCTATGCCCCAGGGATCAGAGAGGGACACTTTAAAGACCTTTTCATTCATTTCTGCATTTTTGACAGAAAGAAATTTAGCTTTTTATCAGACAAATGTCATCCAATCATTAAAGCTTGAACATTATTTCAAAATTTTTAGTAGCAGTCAGCACAATATCAAACAATGTCAAACTATGAATTTGCATGTCACTCAGAATCCAAAGCATTTGAATTCTCATACACTGCTTGCCATGTACAACATAGCACACAAATAAAAGGAATCAAAGAAAAACAGACAGCTCAGGTAAAAATTTTATCAGAGTAATAATGGGGTTTTATTCCATTTATTCACCCATCATTCAAATAAGGTTCAGAGACCTGGATAATATTAGAATTCATGAAGTGAAAGACACTAAATTCCTGGCTAATTATACTTGTTCTCAACCTTGTTTTAATATTTTTACCACTTGGGAAAATAGATGACAAAGCAGATTATAGTGTACATTTCTGTATTACATTTATGAGAGAATACTTTTGTCATTCCTGTGTGATCAACTTTATCTGACAGCTTTTTGTGTGACTTAAAATGTGTTAAGGGAGCTTCTGTGTGTACAGGTATCTATTTGCTAACATTCAGAGTAATAACCTTCTTGTCTTCCTTGTTCTTGAAATATTATGTGTATGGTTGTATATTTAAATTTTAAAGTTTAAAATCTAAGTCCTTGACTTTTAATATCTTTAAAACTGAGGCAAAACTTATCATCTCCTACCATGGAGTTCGGCAGATAGCAAGCACCTTTCTGGAAAATTAAGGTCTAGTTCGAACCCTAATAGAATAGATCATTGGATATAATAATTTGGAGTGGAGGGAATCCATTGAGCCTGGAGAGCTAAAATGAAGAACAGGTTCTAGAAATTACTTTGTGTTTTTATTTGTCATATTGCTGTTCATATTGATTTGAACAGTTACAGTGATGATCATGAATAGAAAAGCAAGATGGAGTAGCTTCCAGAGTCATTAATTTTTAATGGTCTGTGAATCACTTGCTGCTGGCTTACAGAGATCTGACTAGTTCTGTGGTGTTGGCTTTCTTCTTTGATTTCTGCTGCTGCATTGCATGCACATTTTCCTGCTTGTAGTCTTCTAGGTGTATAACTACCCTGGGATGTTAAGTAACAGCAGGTGGGAGGGGCTCCACATGACCATGAATGGGAGGAAAAGTTGTCCCACACAGCATTTTGTCTCTTAAGATATTGTCCAAACTCTTGTCCAAGCAAAAGAATCCTTGAAACATAGGAGAAAGAAAAGCTGGACTATAAATGCAGCTGTTTACGTAGGATACTGTAGTTACAGAAGAACAGAAAGATGCAGAAATGGAAAATAAAAAGTTACTGAGGTTGAACTGGCCACACTGAAGAGAAAAGGAGACCTTAAGAAAGCTGACTTAATGGCTTGAAAAAGATAATGAAGTCCCACATCCATGGAGCAGTGAAAGTGGAAGGATAAAAGGACAAATGAAAGAAGTCAGGATTAACACCATGCTATTTGCTATTTGCATTGTGTTAAAATACATTGTCAAAATGAGTCATTGGAGTGCATTCAGATCCCTGGAAATTCAGATTTCTACCTCTGTGAAGACATTTGAAAACTAGGATAGTAATTTCAAATCAGATATAGGTCAGAATCAGAAACTGAGAACAATGACACAATATTAATCTGCTTTCTGAAGAACGTAGCTTGTTTGGGGTTCAGTGTTTTGGTCCTTTTTAGATCAGAATGCATTGAGCTGGACTGTGACTCTAAAAGTGAGCTTGATGGTAACTAAGATAACCTGAGATTTAAGACTCAGAAATAAACCTGTGTCATATCACAGAATGAACTGATTATAGGATGAGAAGGTACAGGAGCTAATCATCATGCTAAAACCCACAATAGTCTTGTTCTGAAGAGAACACAGTTTTGTGACTCTGAGGCTGTGAGAGTTGGCTAGAAAAGAAAAATAACAGCATCATATAAAAGTCTGTTGCTCGTTTAGGAAAAAAAGAAAACAACTCAAATTACTTTTTACAGTTAATAGTGGATCTGATATCTTTTGGAGGTCTTGGAAAAGATACTTTTTCTAATAATCTATGAGGAAATCTTAAATTCTACAAATACTTCATTTCAAACATGGAATTTTGTCTATGCAGTAGTTTTCTGGAAAGTAAATACATTTTCTAGATTAAAGAGATCAGTTTTAGTTGCCACATTGCACTTAATAGTGAGCTACCACATAATGTTTCAAACATGTGACTCCATTCTGATACATTCTTGGAGTTCAATTGCTGGACTGTCCAAAATGGAAGGCCTTTCATGTGAAGGATGGATTCTCTATCCTTTTAGATAAGTTCTGAAATTAATTTTTTTAAGAGCTGTGAAATGGAATAAATGATGGAGAGGGCAGGTGCTTAACACCATTTTTGTGGAATAAATTTGCATCCATAACAAAGGAAGCTGACTTCTAAGGCTGGAATACTGCAATGGTATATCAGGTCACTACTACTTTTTAGTCCTTCTGAGGTTAAGAGTTCAATGTAAACAAATGGTTTATGTAGAGAAAGCATAAACATTCAGATAGGACCTGGTACTATGTTTTAGCCTTCTTATCAAACTGCATTTCTGCTTTCATTTCATTGTGATAGCTCTGGAATTCCTTTGTGTCCTTGCCATCTCTGTGTAGTTTACTGTCCGTGTCTCTGCTGTATAAAATCTCCAAAGCTGTTTGGAACATGTTATCCTTGTGTAGGTGCCTTCCTAATAGGCTTACAAACTCAAAGAAACTCCCAAAATTATCACTACATGAGAGTGCAGAAGGAAGTTGCCTGAAGATATTCTCCCTTCAGTTTCACAATGTAAATTTCTTTCAGTATTTTTCTTCCAGACTTTTAAATTTTTTTGACATGGCAGGTGTCTTGCACAGTTGATACTTGACAAAAAATGAGAGTGAGAAAAAAGTTACTTTGCTTCAATGTTTGTTTTCTTTTTCTTTTAAAAAGATGTAACATTTCAACTAAATTTGGTTCCAGCTTTATTTTCCAAAGTAAGGACTCCCCAGTCTGGCTCTTTTATTTCAATTTTCTTCTTCCAGGTGGGACTAAGATTATGTTCAGGTCATCACCTTTTTCTCTTGTGACATCTGCTCAGTAATCCTGCTGTTAAGGACAGAAGATTCTTCTACTTTCTCATATATTTGATTCTAAATCTCTTAAAAATCCTAAACATCACAGTTTTCTGATTCTTGAGAATGTTTCAGTGTAAATATTATCCTGTGAAGGCATAATTTACATTTAAAATTATTTGAACTCTTAAAAAAATAAGGCATATAGGTATAGTAACAGCCAATGATAGAAAGATTTATGTGTAGGAAAAAGTTTTAAAGTATTAATGATGATTTTAAAAGAGTCTTTTATTGAAGGGTAGTTAGTATACCTAGCACTATGTGAAAGAACAGTAGTAGATGGCCCTCTCTTATAAACATTCATAACTGAAACTGATGTTTGGAGTTGCCCAGGTGTGAAACGCTGGCCCTAGGTGACTGTCTCTCTGAGCTTTGCAGTTGGCATTTTATGTGAGACACAGACTACTTTTTCTATGTGACTGAAAGTCTTTGTGTTTTACATAAAAACTAGTTGTTTTAAAGGATGAGTGGATTGCAGGAGAGGAGGATTGCTGCACAGGTGTGAAAAAAGACATGGAATACAAGAGGTAGCTAAATAGGCAAGGGAGGAGGAAGGCTATTGGCTGCAGGGAGTAGAATGAAAAGAATATGATGGGGAACAGAAACATAGCCAGAAGCAGAGTTGTTCAGAGCCTTGAAGTTTAGGATGAAGAGCCTGGACTTGAATCAGTTTCCTTTACCTTCCACATCAAAGAAGGGAGTGACATGATCCAGGCAAGAGGTGAGAAAGCTCTTATATTACAAGTTTCATGCTACATTAATAGGAATCATACTTACAAACTGAGGCATTTAAGAGACAGGGGTAAATAAAAGAGTATTAACAAAATGGTCCATAGGTGAGAAATATTAATTTGACAATCAAACTACAGTTTAGTTAGTAGCCATCTTTTTTTTTTAGTACTGCTTTTGTGGCAAAGGCATGCCTGCACAGTAATGTTGATCCAGAGTGTACAGTGGAGAAACAGATCCACATGACATTGATTTTATGAGGTGAAAAAGCATGCAATGCACTGGCTTTGGGAACATGGTGTGTTTCCTGTGTTGTTTTATGCTCAGAACCAGAAAGAGTAAATAATTGAAAAATGGACACAGACTTCAGTTTTGTTTTAGCAGCCACTGGCTTTTAGCAGGTCACCAGCTTTTTGTTTGTTTGTTTGAAAGCAGCTTGAATAGTGCAAGGTGTTTCAGTTTGCCTACGTGGTAGTGTGCCTTGTAGTGGAGTGATTCAAAATTGCTTACAGCCCAAAAAGCAGCCCTACTGCAAGTTCACAAAGCTCTGTGTGGGCTGCTTTTCTCTAGAGCAAAATAAAGTAACATATTCTGCCATTGGAAGGCAGAACTCATGGCTTCAGAGTCTTTCAAGATGCTTTCTTTGCCCAAGTTCATATCTGTCTTAGCTCTACTATCCCTGCATGGCAACCTGCAGTGTAGAGAACTCCAACAATAACTTTAAAATATGACTCAAGATGATAAGAAAAGTACTACTTGAGACATACATAGTTTGAATTTTGGCAAAATCTGTATGTTTCATTATTTCATTCAATTGAGAGGATTTGCACTGGATATTTGGAAGGATTTCTCAAGCAGAATCAGCGCTGGTAGTTTTGAGTGGGTCAGAAGGAAGAGCAGTGGGTTAGAACCTTATTTTCTCAGAGTCTGTGTTGGTGTTGCCTAGTGAACGTTGTGAGCTAGGTCTGCAACTGTTGGAAGCTGACATTGTTTCCACTAAAATAACAAAATATTTCCAGCATTGAAAGAGATATGAATGTTTCCCTTGATCCAAAAGTCATCATATTTTAAAGGCTAGGTTTTGTCCAGCCCTCTCTTTGCCCTGTTTGATACTTTTGTGAAGAAAATAACTAACACTAATAAAGCAAGGAAAAAAAAAAACCAAACACCACATCAACTAATGGGCACGTATTCAGTTAACTGGAGACTATTTGATTTTGTGAACCTCCTCAGATAAGAGAATTCCTTCTCTCTGTTGTCAAGCAGTGATCGAGAAAGGCTATGTTCATAATGGACCTGAGACTTTCAATAAAGAGGCCATGTTTACTGAAATACATGTTTGTGTGGGTGGACTTAGAGAGTGTGCTCTAGGACTTATTTGTTTTCCTTAGTGGCTTAGGAGAGCTTGGAGATGATGCCCTGATAGCTAGTGGTGTTTCTTGCTACTTAGAATATTACACAGGACAGCAGAGAGCAGAGAGGAGAGTAAGAACCATGGAATCATTGAATGGTCTGGGCTGGACAGGATCTTAAAGACCATCTAGTTCCAGCCCCCCTACCATGGGAAGGGACACATTCCACTAGACCAGGTTGCTCAGAGGCCCATCCAACCTGTCCTTGAACACTTCCAGGGATGAGGCATCCACCACTTCTTTGGGGAAACCTGTTCCAGTGGCTCACCATCCTCACAGTAAAGAATTCGGAAAAAATGTATCTTCGTTATCTTAGTATGTCTGTGAGTGCATATATAATGTTTTATTAGTGTATAAAAGCAAATATAATCCCAAAGTGGAAGCAGAATGGCAGACTTGCAAGTCATTAAAGCTTACTTCAAGCTTAAATAGTAACCCTTCTGTCTTTACGGGATATATCTGGTAGAATGGTTGTTTGTTAATGTTTAGACAGTGTTTGGAAGGTGGAACACTTTTATTAAGTGTTGAATATTGTCACTGTTATCTCACCGTTATGTGTGGCTTTATGTGTGGCTAGTCAGGGGGATCTAGCAGCAAAAAATAATTATTCCTTTTGTAGTTTCATACAATCCTGATAGAGAACTTTTCAGTGTAGCATACTATTTCTAATGCTTTATTCCTGTTTACTGTGAAATTTTCAGAATTTTCTCTGATAGAAAATACATCTTTTCTCCATCCTGGCTTCTGTATGGTGCAACAGCTTTGCTCAATCACCCTACCATTCCATTGCTACTAACACAGTTGTTCACTGGGCTATGCTGCAAACTTGATCTGTAGAATGATCTGAGGTGAAATCACCTTCTTTGATGTTTTGGAAAACCATTTTCAGGGCTAACTCATCCCTGGAGTTATCTTTTGTCATATTTTGTGATATTGAAGTATTAGAACAAAGTTAAACCTGTTTTTGAAGCTCCCTATATTGCCAGGAATAATGATTCATGTAAATTTACACTCTGAGGCCTATATTTGCAGTTGTAGTGAGAGTGAGATGATAGCTGAGAGCATAAATGGGGTAGGTACAACCACCATCTGATATATAGCTAATTGGTGGAGGAACACTAAACGACAGCTAAATCAGCAAAATTGTTTATACACACGTAGAAAGTAAAAGAGACAAAAAAAAAAAAAAAAAGAAAAAAGAACCTCTGTGCCCCAATGTGTAGTAAACTGCATGTTTCCCTACCCATACCCACATGTGTGGAACATGTGTGGAAGCATTTTCTTCCCTGGTGCCCTGCTGCACTTGCTTATGCCAGTGAGACTTAATGATGTGGTCTTATTGCTATGCAGATATTGATGTGCTTCCAAAAAGCATCCCCATCTCTCTGCCCCTCTTTTCTCACTGTTTGCAAGTTTGGAACCTGAAACTCCATTGCACTATGGAGGGTATCAAGGAGAGCACAAGCCAGTTGTAAAGGATGGGTGCAATTTGTGCAACACCGCACACAAAGATGTATATGTACATGTCTGTGGATGAAAATACATATCTGTCTATCTGTCTGTCTGTTTGTCTGCCTATATCTTTATAACCATAGGTTTGGGTTTTTTTCTTTTTGAATTAAAATATACTTCATAGCGTTTTGCTGATGTTTACAACTCCTATGATTAAACTAAAAAGAGTTGTTTGAGAACAATATTTCATGGCAGTTGAACTCAGTAAATATCACCATTACTATATCTTGATCTGAATATTGAGGTAACATTTTTCTTACAGTTTGTATATAGCATCTTGAGTGTTTCAGATGTTTGAGGTCCTTCCTTGTGTGAGTGGAGATCTTTTCCCAGGCATACTGAAGTACCAGTGCTAATTTCCATAAAATTTAAATAAGGTATTTCCTGTAATAATGAATAATTGTGGCTGCTCTCTGGTCTGGGTTGTAATTAACCATGATCAGACTTGTTAGGCAGAGATATTGTTCCTGTTAAAATTTGGCAGGCTACTGTGATTTTGCCAACTTAAACAAACTGCAGCATTTACTTGCAGAATCACAGGGACAAGTTGTACTTCTGCTGCAGCAGTTTCTCCTTAAAAGCAGAGGAATAAACTGTTAGCTAGGTATGAAAAGCCACCAGTGGTACCAGTAGCTATTCAATATTTGTAGTTTGTAATAACACTTTCCTTAGGAGTGTTTGTAATATTGTACAGTGTGATAGTTGTGAGTTAGTTAAATCTGGCATGTGGCTTAGAAAAGAGAAAGTGACCCTTTTATGTTTTATTTAACAGGTATTTCTGCAGGGTAAATCTCTGTGGAAAAAAACAAAAAGGGGGCAGAGGAAGGGAGGGGAGGAAGCACAAACAAAATGAAACCCAGAACTATAGAAGAACCATAAAAATAGCCCCAAATTTTTTTTTTTGTTTTTTTTTTTTTTTGTTGTTTTTTTTTTTTTTGTTTTAAGAAACAGCAATTGGTCTTGTACTCAAATACAGATGCTTGCACTAGAATGATCTCTGTGGACTCAGTAGCAATGTGTCTGGGCATTTGGTCAGCCTCTGTTTCTCTTTGTCTTTTTCTGTTAAGAACTGTTCAAAATATTACTGTCTAGTTACTGTGATGTCTTTCATTTAGATTCTGTTTATTGACTAAACCACAAGGATTCCTGCCCAAAGTACCAGGCAGCCTACGCTTGAATGATTTTGATTTTCTAACATCAGCCCTGGGGTTTATTTGAAAAATGTACATACACTGCAGCTTTAACAAGTCAAGTGACTGCATGATTTTGACCATGGATTAAAGTATATCTGAAGATCATTAAATTTAAAAAAAAAGGCGGTGCAGGGAAATAAATGTAGTAGTCATTGTACTAGTACTGTGCATATGTGACACATGTTTTTTGTCTTTTCATCTTCTACAAGAGCCAGAAAGTTTCCTGCCGTTCTCTTTCCAGCTATTGACAAATGATTGCCAGATGTGAGATCTTTGCTGTGCTCTTTCCCCTTCACAAACCTGCAGTGATGGGATATTCAATTCTCCCTTGCCCATTTCATCTCCTTTCCACATCTGCCAAAGATACACAGGCTATACATCCCTACATGAGAGTTTAAAGTTTATTCAGCTCCTCTACTCCCCCCAATAAAACATTTAGAGACAACAGAATGAAGTCCATGTGACTCTCCATAAATCTCAGTGCATTTCAGGGTAGGTTGTTTTTTTCCATTTGTACATATCTAGGCAACCTTGCTTTATTTTTTGGCCTGTATTTCACATATAAGCTTATACAAGCATATGTATATATATATGCACATGTTTATGTGGAAAAAGTAATGCCACTTTGAGACTCCTCAGGAATTCCTGTCATTGTCACGTTATATGACTCTCTTCTCCTCCTGAAGCTGAAGACAGGATTGTCTGATGAAGTTATTGAAATGAGCAACTAAAAGCAACTCAGTATGGTATCTGTGCTGTGAAAGATTTTAAAACACTTTAAAAACGTGGATGGAAAAAAGTGTAGATGATGTGTTACCTCTCACTTTCCTCCAGTTTTACTACTGGATTTCTAGGAAAATTCTGAGGAGACTTTCCTTCAAAGTAACTGTTTGTAATCTAAGGAATGAACTAATTTTTACCTTAGCATAAATAACTCTAGGGTGACCACACACATAATCAGACTCATGCACAAAAGTTTTCTGGCAATGCTATCTAGAGTTTGTATTGATGGGGGTTATTTTCTCCTTCCAAGTCTGCTTTTACAAATGTCTAACAAAAGGAAAAAAAAAAAAAAAAAAAAGAAAAAAAAAGGAAAAAAAAAAAAAAAAAAGAAAAAAAAAAAAGAAAAAAAGAGAAAACCCAAAGCAAACATGACCCCCAAACAAGCAAAGTAATGAAAACAGGGAGAGAGACAGAGGGACAGACTTTCCAGCTCCTGACCTTCCTATCAGGTGGGCTAACACAGGTGTCCTTTCTGTTTTAAGACTACACTTTTTGGCAAACTGAGGAGATCTTCAGTCCCTGACACAGATCAGCAATTTCTGTTTAATTAGAAAAAAAAGTCAGTAGAATGTCTGCCATATGTGCTCAAAACAGTGGATGGAACTTCAGAAACAGAGCAGACCTACTTGGGTTTTAATCTTAAAAATGCAAGACACTTGCAATTTTGTTATTCCAAGGTTGTAGTTGCACAGTTGTTACCATTTCTGCCTATGCCTGTTAAGAAATGATGGTGTATCCTCATCTTTAACATGTCCAGACTCACTATTTCACTTTTGCCCCTTCTAAAATCTCTAGATACCTCCCATAGAGAAAAATACCTGAAACTTGTAAGAAGAAACCTCTGAGGGAAAATAATTTCCCACTGAGCAAAACAGAACCCAAAACCCAAGCTGAATGTGACTCCAGGTTTTTTGCATTCTGCTTTTGAAGATGATAGGATAGTGAGATAACATTGTAGGTTAGAGATCATTGGCCATGTGGTTACCATTTAAATTTCTCCTTTTTTTTTTTTTTCCATTAAAGAAAGGAAAAGTTATTTTTGAAGGAACACAGGACACTTCACACCTTGAAGATCAAGACAAATAGTTGTCTGTCTTTTCATGAAACAATCAGGCTTGAAACTCCAGTAGGAGGAGATGAGATACTTCAAGTTCAGAACGCTTCACTTAATTTGTCCTTACTAATGTGCTGACTGGTTTCTTATGTCTTCCTTCTTCTTTCACCATGGTTACTTGGGGAGGTAGAGAGGTGCTAAGCAATAGAGGTGTCATCCGGCCTGTGCACTGAGGGAACGTCCTTCAGAGGACGACTTGTCACTAGCCGTCAAAGAAGAGAGTGGCTTTGTGGTCTCTGAACATCTGGCAGTGCTGCACAGGAAGCTGAGGGGGTGTCATTAATTGTGATGAAATAATTTAAACCATCAGGAATAAATGAGGCTGTTAAGCTAAGTTCAGATTCCATTTGCTGTGCACATGTGTCTAGCAGCCTGTGTGCAGTTAAAAAAAAGAAATGAGTTATATTAGCTTGTGAGTAGAAGTGAAACAGATACTGTAAATGAAGTGAGTTACAGTGTGATGACATCATGTTGAACAACGTTCAGAGAGTGAGTTTTGTAAAATCAGCATGCAGGAAAGTGGCATGTTACTTTGATAAAAGTTTTGCTTAAGATCACACCTGATGATGATTTGGCTTGCTTGCAAACCAAAGCAAGCAATGGTTTGGTGCATGATTAGCAAAACTTACCTTGCAGTTTCCAAATAGAAGCCTATCGTGTGAACAGAAATTTTGCCTACAAATTTTAGCACAACTTATCTATTATTCTGTACATATCAGTCATCAGACTGATTGGACATTTGGAACTGGGCCATAGCAGAGATACTTACAAATAAGGGCTTGGGACCCCTTTGCAGAGGGATGCCTTTAAAATTTTGTTAGCTTCATTCTATTGAAGGTAGAAGGGGCATTTATTGACATGATATTTTCCTCACTTTGCGTCAACTGACCTAATAAATGAAGAAATTATACTGTATCAGATTTCAGAGATGTAAGTAAACACATAATCTTGAACTTGTTGAAAAACGAGTAAAAGAATATTGGGTAAAAGGTCTCAATTTCCTTTTTACCTGAATGTTCCTCAAATAAAGAATTATCAGCATTCATAAACATACAGAGAAAATGTCTGTACAAAACAAAATTATTTCAAATAGTTGTTAAATGCAAATGCAGTTGTTTCTAAAAATGGGCAGATATAAACTGACTTTTGCTGAGCAGTGGCCTGAGAAAGCAGAAATGGTTGAAAGTGATAGTCCTGGACATCTCTAAAGTTAAGAAAGTTCACAAATTGACAGATTTATCCCAGGCAGATTTTTGGCATCTGGAATAATTCTGCAAGACCGTGCTGAAGGTAAGACACCCAGCCAGAGGTCACAGCCCATGCTTTTACTATTGTCAGCATATGTACTGGCAGGCTGCTTGCAGTGATACCACTGGAAGGCTGCTTTAAATTCTGACAGTTACCAGCAAATTATTGTTGGGCTTTCTTCCTATGAGCAGAAGAGACCATGGATTCATGATTGGGACTTTCTTCTGCCTGTATTACAGTCAGTTTCTAAAATTGTGCTCACTTTTGTTCCATTGTCCAGTTGCCTGTTTGTGGAATTCCAGTTTTCTTTGGTCAGTTCCTGTTTGGAATTGAGAGTACTATAATATCTGAGTACATGAATTTGCAGTGGATGAGTTTTGGTTAGATAGGTCTGGCATCCCTGGTAAATTTTTCCATTTCCTTTGAAGGAGTCAGTGTCAAAAACAGTAATTAAAAAAAAATGGTTATTCTTTTGGAGTTTAAAACTGTTTTCATTGCTAAAATTGGATATATTTTAAGTTAGTCGCTTATATTGTCTTTTCTAAGGGTGCCCAAACAGGATGCAATGGTACAGCAGTTGGTGAAAAATGATATTTGGTCACAGGAAAGACTGTGTATGGAACACCAGTTTCTCTGGAGTATAAACCTCTCCTTGCATACCCTGTAGATGAAGTAACTGGTTATTTTTGTATAGAAATACTAAGGAAACGCTTGTGATAAAAAAAGTTCTATACATACAGCTTTGACTCAAAAGATTTTAAAATTTGTAGCTGGGAGTTCTGTACCAGTCCTTCCTTCTGCCTGTAACAAGAAATCTATAGTGTGTTTATCAGCAAATTTAGGCTCATATCAGAGCAGTCTGTAGAATGCTGGGGAGCTGTTTAAGTGTGTAGGAGCAGGAGTCAGAAAGTAAAGGCATGGCCCTGTAAGGAAGCTGGCGGAACACTGGGACCTGGAGGTGCACAGCACTTTCAATACTCATTTCAGGCAAAATGTAAAAATGGTGCATGTCAGGTTAAGGGATTTTAATATGTCTGTAGCTGCTGAACTGCAAGTCAGTGAATTTGAAAAGTTTAGTTTTTGACAGTTAAAATATTACCAGTACTTCTAAATGAAAAGCATGTTAATTTTTTTTTTCCTTAGAGTGCTTTAATAGCTGCAGTACAGGTTGTACCCCACTTTGAATATATTTGAAATGTTTTTGCAGTATATTTAGGTCATGAAGTTGCAGAAAACAAAATGAAAAGTTTTGGTTTTAGATGTTTCTGCCATATCTGAGATACTGGAATTCTCTACCCATCCTTTCAAGATAACTTTTTCCTTTTGCAAGGCCTCTGCAACCCCTGCAGTTTACATACTGGCCTTCTAGATTGTCACTTTCCTTCTGCCTAATCCCTATCATACATCAACCACATTTGTTTTCATCCTGTGTGAAGCTATGAAGAAACAATTCTTTAGTGATGTCACTAGAAAATGAATAAATAAAAGCTTTGTGTTCCCCAGACTAGTTTCTTTGAGCTAATGTACACTGAGAGATATTTCTGTGAAACACTCTCTGTGTGTGTTTTAGATTACTTAAATAATTGAGTTAAACTATGACAGAGTAGAGGAGGAGTGAGAAGGAACAAAATAACTACAGAATGAACAGATAGTGCTGCAGACATTGTTAAAACTTAAGACTAAATCTGGAAGTAAACCCTGAGAATGGGAGGCGAGGATGACTGTACTAGATGGATGTAATTGTTAGTGTGCTAGCTGCAGTGTAATGGAAACTGTTCCGATTACTTTAATATTTATAAAATAATATTTTAAGAACCCTGGTTTTTTTTGACAGAAATAAACAAGCCACCCCCTGTTTCTAGAATCACATTAGGTTAAAAAATGTTCAGAGATTTAAATTGAACCCATTTTGTGCATGGAATATAAATGTGCTTTTAAGGCAATTTACCTTGTTTTGTAAAGCTGTTATGTGAGGTTTGTGATATAATAGCACAAATATTGTGATTATCAAACAAGTTTTCATGCTATATTTTTGTGATCTGTTAGGGTCTTTTTGTTTGTCAGTTCTTATACGAGATCTCTGAAGGAAGTTGCTCAAACTTCTGGATAAAACAGCTACATGCTCTACTCTCAATTACAGTTAAGTATTTTTTTTTCTAAGATGGGAATTGTACTCTTTTAACCCATTGTCCCCTGCCTCATTAAGTACAAATACCCTCCAGACACTGCTTTCTCAAGGCACATCAAAGTTTATTATAAATGCAGCTCAACATTTGTGGGCAGTGCTGTTTTGTGCTGCTTTGGTACAAAAAATATTTCACTGGCATGTTAAGTTTATTAGATACTCCTTATGTAAACCAAAGAGGTGTTCTTTGATGTTCAGACAAATCATGGTTTTAGCAACTAACCATAAAATCACTAGTTAAGTTGTGCAAGAAACTTCCCTCAAATGCTGCATTAGTTGGTAGCAGAGTTCTTTTCATTGCTGGAAAAAAACAATTAAGTAGAAAACAAAATGCATGAATTTGAGTAACTGAGAGGTCCACAGAACATCTCTACATTTGGCGCCAACACTTAGGCTTGCTCAATTATAGGTTTGGAGTACTGCAAGGATTGAAGGATTGGGGCCTGACTTTAAACAGGAGAACTGATGGGTGCTACATGGGTCCTGAGTTTCCTGCACAAGACACTGACTAATTTCAGTGAAATTTTGGAAGCCAAGAAGTTATGAAAACCAGACCAACAGGGTTTAATCCTCATTTAAAAAAAAAAAAAAAAAAAAAAAAAAAATTGTTCTGAGTGCTGTTTCAGTGGCAGCTAATAGGCAATAAACAGTGCCACATTTTTCTAGATCTTTGAATGTATCTTTTGTGTGTCTGCTTTCACCCTCCCAGTGCTTTCCTACCATGTGTATATATTTTCTTTTGAGAAGTTGGTTTGAAACATGCTGTTTTCTATGGCATCAACAGGTATCACAAAACCCATGTGATATACTCACAAATATTATTTTTATGAATTGAGCAATTAGTGTCTGATGTAACAGGCATTTGCTAGACTTGTCCTTGATTGTGTTTGATTTATTCCAATTTACAATGAACTGATGCAGTAGAAATCTGTACATAACAACATGAAGTGTTCTTTAAAATTTATTCTGTGCTAAGAAATAAAGAATAGGTGACCTAATGCTATTAAAAAAAAATAGTTACTGGAAAATTTAAGCATCGAGTCTGTTGCATCTGTGTCTAGACTTTCTTCAATGAAGCAACTCTTTAGTAATAATCTCTTGCTTAGCTCCATCTTTATTATTAAGAGTATATCTCATTTGTGTTTGTGAATCGGGATGAAGATTTCTGAACAAAATATCCATGAATTACTTGTTCGATATTTTCCTAATGAAAAAAAGAGGATAATAAAACCACATTACAATACGGGTACAAATTAATTATGACATTGTGGTTCCTGGACTTCTGTTGAAATATCTTAAGCATGTTAATGAAACAAAGCACAAATTTTTCATTTGAGCCATGTAGACAAATCTGAATTAGATTTCATCTGCTTTCTAGAAGTTAGTGAGGCTAGCTGTTATTCCACCTTTACTGAAATTGAATTATATATCTACTAGAGCTGAGGTTTATAGTGGAAAACTAGAATGGCATAAACAGGAAAGAAATGGGATTGGCAAAGTGGTTTTTGTTAGATCTGTGATTAAGAGTTAAACAAATAATTGGATAGATATCACTGCTAGAACTGGGAAAAAATAATCATTACTATAATATTTTTTTTAAGAAGGAGTGAAAAAAAAGGGAAAGAAGTCTGTCATTTGCCCACATAAGCCACTGTCTTTTGTTTGAATCTACCTATTCTCACCTGGTTTTCAATTTTTTTACATGTTTTCAAAGTTGAATAGATGTTCTTGAGTTCTGTTCCTTAGGTATACTTTCTCACACGTGTAGGTGTGCTTTTTTGCCTAGAAGGGAGGTTTGAGGGAGCAGGTAAACCAGGATAGGCATCAAAACTTATTGTCTAAAGAGGTGGCTGTCACTCTGTCACAGTGTGGCAACAACCACATTGTATCTCTCCATCATTCTGAGACTTGTAAGTTGCCACCAGTAAGAGACAGATACCCATTTAAGTGGAAATGGTCTGAGGACAAGATTTTCTCTTCATAGAATCTAAAATGTCTCAAGTTTGAAGGGACCCATTGGGATAATTTAATCTAACTCTCTTTTTGCAAGTAGGGATGCTGGAGACTGGTAAATAATCTGGGATGTGCTACTTGGGGCATGCTTTTCAGATCATATGGTAGCTAGCTAAAGGGGATCTGCATATGATTTTGCATTTCAGAGGTGGGTGATAGCTGCTAAATTTTGCAAATGTCTGACTTTGAAGGTCGAATTATGTAAACACTCTTCATGAATTATAATGGGAGAGAGGCAACATGATTTTTTTGTGGCTTATTTTTTGTTGCTTATTTTATTGATTTCATAGTGGAATACTTTTATTTTTGCATTTATTTTCATAAATTACCAGGTAAGAGACAGTGGATAAGCAGATGAAACAAGATCAAAGATTAAGTCAGAAGGCCTTAGGGTGAAACTAAATTCTTTAATGCTGTATTTGCTTGTGTAGCTGCAGAAACCACACAGTGCTTTTTCTGCTCTTTTCTGTGCTGTACAAGGAGCAATGAGGAGTAGCCCAGAGTTTCCAAAACTGGAAATAAGTATCAGTGCTGGATGCTGTCACCAGCTTGTACAACTGAGAGCACTACTATAGAAATAAGTTTCGCTGCTTAATAAAAATGTTATTTTTCTTTATTGTTATGATGTGTTCATTATTTGTTTTACAATGGTGCACAGAAGTTCCAACTATGGGCCAGGAGTCTGGGTATTTTACAAACATAGAACAAACCTTATTTTTACAATTAGTTGGTTCTAGGATGGGATGCTGCAAGTACTGTAAATCTTCATCCCAACAATCTGTGATGATTTATCAGGAACTGTATATGCTCACTGATCTAGAAATAAGGAGAGGGCTTCAAAAGAAGTAGAACTATGTTAGCTAAAATTGCACGTGCTTGATTCAATTTTCATTTTGCTGTGCACATTATTTTGAAATTTCTTTTGTCATGTCGATGATAGCCAACCAGGAAGATGTTGAGGAAGGAAACTAGAAAGGAGGAAATATAGTTGAGTTTTTGGGTGTGTTTGGAGGTTTCCTGGTCATCAGTAGTAGTATAAGGTTGTTCTGTGTATTTTATTCACACTGAAATTCAGTAAGTATTTAGAAGATCTATAAGATCTATTTCTCATCAGAGAAGAGAGTCTGCCAGCAGAACCAAATACTGGTAAGAAGACATAACAAAGTGGCATCAGAGGCTTGTGATACAACTTTGTAGGCAAAAATAAAATCTGATGTGCACTTGGGAGGAATAAGCACTTCCTAGCTTCAAGTGTACTGTGGGGAGATGAGATGGAAATTTCATTTGAAAACTGTTGACTCTCAGGTTTAAAAATGTGAAATCTGTAGCTTAATGTTTGCTTTGTATCTTGTTCTCTGCCATTCTTTATCTAGTAATAATGACTTACCATATTCAATCAATCCAGTCAATATATGAAGTATTTTATATACATCATAATTACTATATGAACTAAAAATGTGAAATGTGGTTTATGAATATCTGATAAATTTGAAAGTCCTTTAAATTCTGAACATGCTGATACTGTGACTAATTCTATTCCCCTCAGCACAGTCTGATATATTTTCCTTTGTATGAAAATTCTGGGAGAGGTTGGAGAGATATTACAATACCATAAGCCACTAGGTCAAGTTATTCAGATCTATATTTGATCAATTGTCATATATTTTTCATTCATATGGTTATGAAATATCAAATCATTTTGGCAGAGACCTGCTCTGATTTAAAGTAATTTTTAAAATCTGAGACTCTATCAAAACCATATTTCTAGCTGTAGCAAAATGCATATTTACATTACAGTCTGTCCAACATGAGTAATGTCAACAATATTACAGTGTACATTTTATTCCAGCTAACAACAGTAGCTTTATCCAAGTTCCAGTCAGAGGTACAGTGTAAACACAAACCTAAGTTTTATGTCTTTCATTGGTAAGCCAGTCATATTATGTTTTTTTTTAAAAAAAAGGTTTGCGTGTATGTGTGTATATAACTATTACAATGCTTCTTGCAGATGCATTTTAGGTTATTTTTTGTAGCCAATGACTTACTGTCAAATATTTCTGTATTTTAACTGTAAGCATAGAAAGTGAAGTTTTTATAGTCTGCTCCTTTTTGAAACTTCCTGTGAAAAGACTCTAATCAAGAGAAAGAGTTGAACCCTTTTTGATAGCCATCTGCAGTCCATTCCACAGCAGGACATAGAGTTGGCTCAGGCAGAAAGATAGCTGTAATGATTGTAGCATAACCTAACTTTCTAGTAATAACAATAGCAAAATTTAAGAGAATGTGATAATTTTGCTCACTGGTTATTGACTAAAAACTCGTAATTGGGCTAAAATTATGTGGTATGGCATATCAGTTATATGCCCTTTGGCTAGCAGCTGTTAGAAATGTCTTCACTCCTTAACTTTCCTAGTGCTTGCTAAAAGTTATGTTTCTTAAAGGAGCAGTAATCCTCTTTGCATGTCTTAGACTGAAAATCATTACCACATTAGACAAATATAAGCAAACTGTCTAGCCCAGATAGAATAGTTTTCTGAAGATTGGTTGCTTGTTGCTTGATGTAGACGATGCTTCTGTATTTTTTAATATCAATTTTGTTCTCACCTGGTTGTGACAATTTTACAGAGCTCAAGTCCTTGTTTTTTTGAGGATGATTCTGTGCGTGCTCTGAAATCTTGGTGCATGATCTGACTGACTTAGTATTTCTGTGAGCCTGGTAAACTTGGGTTCTAGTTATGAATTACACTGTAACTGTAGATTTAAAGTGTGCCTAGAATTAGTATTTTAACAATACATAACATCTGTACAAGTTTAACCAGCGGAATATTATAAAAATGCATTATGTCAGGTTTAGTGAATTAGGAGCTTTTGATTTAAAAGGAAAAAAAAAAAAAACAGGACTGGGGAAAAAGTCATTGCTTAAAATATTTTTTGAGGAGTTTGCTTGGGTTAGATAAGAAATCTTGTTCAGGATGAAAGGTGACCAATGATATTTGGAAGAAATACAAATTTGATATCTACTATGGTAAGATGTCTTTGTATAGAGATTATCAATATAGTACATACATATTTAAATAATCTGTTAATCTTATCATGTGTACAATTATTTTCTTATGTTTTGAGATCTATTACATAGTAATTATGTCTTCTTAATATTTTTGACTTGCAGATAATAGGAAGTATGTCCCTATGATATGGCATACACACACATGCACACAGATTAAGAGAAGGAGGGGGTGGGAAGAAAGAAAGAGAGGGAAGTTCAGTAAGCAACATAAGTAAGATCAAGGGGATGCCAAAATTTCTAGAAGGAAAGAAAGCAGAGAATTGAAGATGAGATAAAAATTAGGGTAATATGTAGAAATCAGAGCCCAAGAGCAAAAGTACATCTTCTGATGCAAGTGTCCAAGAACACTACAGTGAGATAATATATAACTTAAAATGAAATTGAATAAAATAGAATCCAATAAAAGCAAAAATGAATAAAATCCTAATTCTAAAAAGTGGAATAATATATCCCTGAAGTAGAAAATAAAGTGAAGTTAAATCCATAGTCATTATGAGGTTACTAAGTGATACAAATAAATCTATAGTAATTAATATAGTAGTTTCTACATACTAAAAATACACACATATATTTGTGTTTCTATGAAGCATTACTCATACAGAATACTAAGGTCCTCTAGCATAGACAAATATTCATAATAAGAATGCATAGAGCCTTGAGATCTGTACTGTTATCTAAATGTATAAAGTTAAATATGTTTTTAAAACTTCACAGTACTGAGGCCTGGATATATAAAAAACAAAGTACAGCAAGAAAAATACCATAGCAGATTTGCCAAATATATGACATCAGAATAACCTGTATTAAAATTGTTTAATCCAAATTTATTGTTCAATTTCAATATAAAATGTGAAAGTAAGTTTGGATCCAGACTTTTTTTTTTTTTTTACAAATTTACAGTTGTCTGTGATGTTATGTTTTGGGCTACTACCTAGTAGATATCACTGGTGCTAACTGTAGAACAATATGCTGTGGAAAAACAGCATGCATGAAAAAAGGTTACAGATTAAAGCCTACTTGGATTTAAAGTATGTGAGTTACAAATAGTTAGAAATGTGCTTGTGCATATGTTTTCTGCAAATCATGAAAGTCTGCTGGTGTATGAAATGTGAGTTGAATTTGCAGCATATATGTTGTATGGCACATTTTGAAAAGCCAGTGTAAAGCCTCTATGCGTTTAGAGACACTGTACAAAGTGCTGTCGTAGTTTTATTGCACGTTGTGTGATATACATTTCTGTTGCCAGTCTCTACACCCCCACATTCCCCTTAAGCTGAATTTTGATTGTGGTGCATTGTTATGAATGACTTTAAATGTGGGAGAAGAATTACTCATTTCAATCTGCAAATTGGCTTATTTCCTAGGAAGACCATGAATGGTTTGGACAAATCATGGAAAACCTTCTTCATTTTTGATGTAGTGTTTGCATTCTGAAAATCAAAAGCAATACACTGATAGTTAGGAAGACCAAGAGAGAAGAGACCTTTAATGGACTTGGCAACCAGTGAGCTCCATCTATTTCAGTGAAAAACAGCGTGTGGGCTATTTTGGTATATTCTTTGTGAAGTATCATACTTATGACTTCCATGGGGCTTTATGATAACTAAAGAAAAAGAATGTGAGAATTCTTGTTTTGGATCATTTTTATTTGTTTATTTGGAGGACAACCATATGGCAAATGCAGTTGTTTCCCAGTAGACAGTTCCAATTGTGTACAGATTCACAAAGCTTGAGGAAAGAATTGGATCCGTTGTTGAAAGGGTCACAGTGTGTAGCTAGTTAGCCAGAATTCTGAAGAGTAAGGGAATCATTAGGAGTTTGACATTCAGGGCTCTAATTGTGGTTTTGAGTATTAAGTTAAAGGATCAAAAAGTGATATTCTCTGTGGACCATCTGGAGTTATTCAGGCCAGCAGTAAATGTTCAGCAGATTTAGGACCGTTGTTAACTTTCTAACATTGTTTTCTGTGGAGTGGTTTGGTTTTTTGGGGGGTTTTTTATTTTGTTTTTTTCCCTCTGTTTATTCAGGGGTGGTCTTCAGGTCAGTAATAGTAGGTGCTTCATGAAAATATTGGTGTTTTGGGACAGTGACATCATTTCTGTTGTGTGTGGGCAAGCAAGAGTGATAGTCCTTTGCTTTCCTCAGTGGGAGAAATCAGCAAATATGATATGGGCAGAAGGTCAGTTGTTCCCAGTCAGAAAGTGCTGACCCTTTCCAAGCTCATCAACATGACTTTCATTTGTAATGACTGTGCTTAAATAAGTCTTTGTTCATTAAAATATGCAAGCAAAGCTTCTTGTTCTTTCTGTGACTAGTGAGATGCTAATTTAATGAGGAACAGCACAGGGATGTATGTGGAAACTTGCCACCGTTCAAAATGGTGGGAAAGTGCCAAGGTGAACAATGCATAGTGCAGATGTGGTGATCTCACTTCTCCAAAACCAGTATGAATTAAAAGCATTTGCTCCAGAGTTTCCCTAATCCTTGATTGTATTTCCTTCCCCCTTATCCTGGGCTTCTTCCCAATCAGATTTCATCCCCCAGCATTAAATCCAGCATAGAGGCTTTGATCTTGTGACCCAGCCAATCTAAAATGTATTTTGCATGCAGACACATTTCAATCCCTCACACGATGATTGGTGGCTAACTGTTGTTAAACCACAATTATTGATCCTCTGCTTTTGCATTATGTGGATGAGGAAACTTGGCCTCTTGATTGCTGACTGGGTAGGAAGGAAATTTGGAGTTTCTCTAACCCATGTTCTTTTCATGATGTCTTCATGGTAGTGAGTTACTCACCCTGCATTACAAGGTCATTCGTTTGAATGCAATGGCTAAATTAACATGAATGGGTGCATTTAATGTACTCAGGATGGGTAATAATTGCCCAATGCACTTGTATCTGAGCTGGCTAACAGGTTAACTGCTGAGAAGTAGTGTACCTGCAAGAACAAGCCTGGTGTAAAACTCCTTCCAAGGCAAATATACCTGTGTGATACATGTTAAATTTTACGGAGGAAATGTTTCCACACGAATTATGCTGTCAGACAAAACAAATGCATACTGCATAAACCTTGATTGGTTCAAGACTGTCCAATTAATTTTGTTCAAATTATGTTCAGATGCTGGTTTTGCTTTTGGGTCATATTTATAGTTCTGTTTTAACAGAACTGGCCCAATAATTGACATACAGAAATTGAGGAATTAATACTGGCACTGACTGTAGGTGACAGTGACCCACAGAATAAAATACAGGGTTATTCTGATATCCAAGAAAAATGAAAAAAATTATATATATATATAGATAGATATATTTTTAAATAGAGGTAGATAGATAGATAGATAGATAGATAGATAGATAGATAGATAGACAGACAAAAATAGGTCATCTCCCCAAACTTTGTGTTTTAGCTTGGAAGGATGATGAACAAGAGAATCTAAGATGGAAAATTTGTTAAAAATGAAACCTGAAGGACTGAAACAAAACTGCAATTCTAATAACATTTTATTAGTGCCTGGGAGCCCATGCCTTTGCTACAACCCCCTGAATGTTTTATTTTTGTTATAATTACAGTATCTTGCCTGCACTTTGTCCCTCTGATCCTTTGTTAAAGCCCAGATCACTATGTGCAGACTGTGCTTGTAGGTGTGATTTATTGAGTGACAAGTAGCTGTAGGGTAGAACACACGCCTCTGTACCTGAGTAAAGTATTAGACATCACAGAGCTGGGGGGGGGGCGAGAGAGAGAAGAAAAGCACAGAACAGTAACACAGCAGCTCCTGGATACAGATCAGACAAGAGGTTCTGCCACAAATCACCTAGAAACATGTCAGACGCTGCATGTTTGTTGTTTTACACTGAGGGCACAGCCGTAGTCCAAAAGTATTGATTCTTTTCTTTGTACAGAGACAGAAACTGTCAGCTCTAGCAGGCTGACCTTGGTATGGCTCAGACAACTATTCCCCACCCTGCCTACCATATGAACCCCACAGGAAAAGTCCAGGCTAGATATGCCAATGTCCGTTTCACATAAACAGAGAGAAACCCAAGCCTGCTGAAACAGCTCCCATCTCACCCTCCAGAGGTCCATGGTAGCAGTTCTGCACCACATTCCCTATGACAGAGAATTTGATTTTTTCCACTTTTTCAACATTCAAGAAACATTAATTCTACTTAATCATTCAGGAATTAAAAAAAACTGTCTACAGAAAATAATAACAATAATAATAATAATAATAACAATAATGCTAACAACAACAACAAAAACATCTACTTCTCACAAAGAAAAAGCACTGTCATTGTTTTTTATTGGCCTGTTGTAAAGAGTGAGAAACAAGCCCACTTTGCGTTAATCACAGGCAGAAATGTTTTAATAGAACTGTAATTGTTTGTGTTAGTATAGTAAAATCACTCAGACATACTGTACATATAAAAACATCACCATACTTCTGGGAAATATTTGAGTTGACTTTAAACATTCTTTTGCATTTTCTTACAATGTATTTCAGTGCAGTAGAGTTATGTGGTGTCTTTTTCAAGGCTTCACTGTTTTATTGATATTTCCCTCCTTTTAAACATCTTTTTGTTCCCCTCCACAGCCCTAACATCCTCATTCATTCTGAGATGAGCAGAAATCAATATTAAGGAATACTATCCCTATGCAAAAGGTTAACCTGAGTAAAAAATTTGACTCAAACAAGTATATGTGGTTTGGTATCTGTGAAAGTAGAAAAGCTTTGTAAAGCCTTAATCTATCTGTAGTTACCTTCTTCTCTGAATTTTAATACAGCTCCATGTTCTGACATTACACATCACCAGGTTCCATTACCCTTTGGTTAATAATTTTTTGCTGTGGGAGCAAAAAAATAATTTTTAAAATTTTTATTATTTATTATTTATTTTATAGAGTATAAAAGTCACCATATATATCTTAATTAATCCTATTTTTATTTAAAATCCCACCTTAAAACAATGCAATTGGTCCTCAGACTATTTAACAACTTGAGCATTATTTGCTATCTATATTTCAGGTTCTTTATGGACTGGAGATAAAAGTACTATGTAAGAGCATTTTACTTAAATTTACTTAAATACTTTACTTGTGTTTTACTTAAAACAGAAAGTTAATGTAGTTAACAGATGAAGAAAATCCAAAAGGATAAATGAAGAAAGGAGCGTAGAGAGCTTGTAGTGATATGTTATTAGAGATTTGCTTTACTCTATATGAGTTGCTTATTTTCATTATGGCTGTTATTTAGTTGTTTTTTTTTTTTAAACTTGAAAGTGCATTCCATATTTTTTGCAGCTTTCCAAGGAAGAGTGTTGATCCAAACAGAGATTCATTCAGCTTTGTATTATAAACTATCTAAATCTATGTTTCTGCTGAAGTCTGTCCCTTAACCATATTATGTGATGTGGAAGCACTAGATCACCAAGTTAGAGTAGATCTGTCATGTCAGAAAAAGATGAAGCAGATTGGTAATACAGGTCCCTTAAGGTTCCCAGCATGTTACAACTTTTTGTAAGTCCTGCTAAACAAAATAACTTTTGAAACTTGTGAATTTTGAAAATTCATACAATGTTGAACACTTAACTGAAACCTCACAGATTTTGGGAAATACTATCTGACATTTTGTAAGCATACTGCCATATTAGTACGGCTCTCCATTCAAAAAATATGTTACTTACATGGAAAAAAAACACTTGCTTCTGAGGGACATAGGGCCTTATCATCACTGTCATTGATCTGTCAAATGCTAGCTATTACAGTAATGAAAATATATTGGCAGAAAATAGTTTTCTTCTTTTGGTATTGTTTGCTTTGTGCTTTTTATAGTAGTTTTTGCATGTTTATTCTTCTCATTTATAATGATTTTCCCTTTTTACACTCAGTAACTGCAAAGAAGGTATTGCAAACAGTTTGAAATTGATTGAAATTTATCTAATTGCCTAGGTTTTTGAGAGAAGGATGCAAACGAAACTTCCTAAATTAGCTGTCTTGCAGACTGTGTCATGCTTTCTGTAGCATTCTGAAAACCATCCAATCTTAAAGGAAATTCTTGAAAATTCTTCTATACCAAATTACTTCCTGTCACCAGGGAAATGAATAATATTGAAGCGGAACCTATGGTTTCTCATCTTTAAACTGTTTTTAGTTATAAAGAACATAATGAAACTGGAGAGATACCTTTTCTATTCCTTATGCCCTCTCTAGTACTACTATATTTAAATTTATTTTTACATATTCAAAACTAGCATTTAAAAATCTGTTTTCACTGTAACAAAAAAAAGGAGATAAAATTATTTGTAATTTTGTGAGGCTATAGAATAATAGAATTTTGCTATTTTCAACCTATTTCCAGGTTGAAGAAAAAATTATTTAAAAACGTATGGGGTTTTTCGTTATTCCATAACAAAATATTGAGTGGGGGTAGTATTCAGAGATGTAAATGATTCCCAGATAAAAAATTTCTTTATGGTGATATGGATTATTCACAGGATGAGTATGCAATAAGAACAGTGTATAACTTAAGTATTACAACATAGGCATAAAAGGGGCAGGTACTATATTTGATTTTTCTGGAACAGCAGTGATTCAAATCTAAAAATGGTAGTGCACTGGATGTTGCCAGGTCTTCTGAAACCCATGTTATACTCAAGAACAAGGTATTCTTCTCTTTGTGTATCTCACAGTCACATGATGTACTTATGCTTTTCAGTACTGTTGACTGGGCTATTCCTTTCCTTGTTAGTATGGTGTCAAGACAGGGTCTATAAATCACTATGTAATACGCAGGTCTTTTGAAAATGCACCAAAGGTTTATTGCCAGTAACAGACCACTGGCCTTATGTGGACTTTACATGAATAAAACAGATTGATGAGCCATTTTATAGCATTACAAGCTGTGTTGCAAATATATCACCCTTTTCAGTAAATTAACGTGAAAAACAGTCTAATGAACTACCAGTTATAATCTCCCAGAATACTGAAAACACTACTAAGCTCATAGACCAAGTGATTCAATTTTAATTAAAGGCTAGAAAATTAGAAGTTTCAAAATGCTTTCCCTTGTATTGTGAGGGTTTTGTTCCTTTCTTTTTGAATACTATATTAAACATGATAGTTATGCAATACTATCACAAAAGCGTGTATAACATCTTATAAAATCTGGCAGGTGTGGGGAAATGAGAGAGGATATAAGGAAAGGTTCCAACTTTGATACAACTATGAAATAGATTAAGTTTTTTATTATATGTGACAAAATTTTTCAAAAGTCCTCAAGATTTATGTTGAAATATATAGAGTCAAGCAATTAATATTTAAGAAAATCATTAGACAAGGGAATAAAGGAATTAATAAAAGAAGAAAAACCAATGAAAGATAGTGAGTTTCTATGACTTTTCTTTTTTTTTTTTTTTTTAATATGGCTAGTAAACACTTCTACATGAATGTGTTTTTTACTGGTTTCTGCTTTGTCTAGATTTGTGTAGTAAGATAGCAGGAATTTCTGCAGAAATATATAAAATCAGGACATTGTTTTTGTAGTGACTGTTTGTAGGCATAATAATTTTGAGCAAAAGAGTATTCATGCAGTGCATGGGAGAAATTACTTAACAGCAGACCTCTGACAATAGTAGCATACTACATACCAGGTATTTTTTTATATGTATGGAAAATGCAAGTGAAAGGAAGTAGAAAAATTGTATGTGAAGGAGGAAGGCAAAAACAAATTGGCTAGCCTCTTGCTACACTTGTTTCTGTTAATTCTTTGTTGTTAAAAATCTTTCTGTCCTGCTGGCATTGTTAAGTAACACCATCTTTTCAACGTTTTCTTTTACTTCTCTTGATCTCTAACTTTGCTGTCTGGTATCAAATCTAGATTATATCAAAATGACAACAAAAGAAAATTTTAGTGGAGTTAGTAGGTTTCAAAACTTATGCACAAATGTTTCTCTATAGAATTAATTTGCTTAGATCATATGATTTTAAACCCAACTTTAAACTCAGAATTTAAACTTAATTTTTAAATAAAGAGATAAATTAATAATCTGTCATCTATTAATTTAAGAGGTCCTTGAGAATTTTTGAAATTGGACTACTGTTTGAAAACTTTACTTTTATGGCTTAAGAACAGTTCAGAGACTAGCGCACAGTTAAGAAATCACAGGTTCACTGATTTTAATATTTTTTTTAATGTGAAGCAGACAGGCAAGCAATTCAGGAGGTCACAGGACAGTTCAAGAGTTCACACATGAAAAAAGCCTTGGTTACACAGTCTAGAAGGCAAAACTCTGAAAACGCTCTTTACAGAATTTATAACAGTATTTTGCATGAAAAGCCTAAACATTTGAGCAATGGCCAAATCTATAAGGGTCTTTGCCAAGGGCTTATATACTGTGGATCCATATTTTTCACATCATTCAAAGGAGATGCCCTATTAATATCCTATTTACCCCTTTAAAAGTGGTTGAAAAGTAAACTCCCTTTTTTTCAACTACTCCATGTATATAATTTATGTTCTGGATTAAATCAGCCTTCCAGTTTTTATGTCATTACACATTTTGCATTCCAGTCTGATTTACAGTACAGTTACACAGGGTATATGAAGGGTAAGGATAGTTTTCAGATCTAAATAAATAGGGCAGATCCTGAAGCTCTATGGCAAACCCTATGTTGCAGATCCCAATTGAAACAATGGGACCTTTACCTGAGCAAGAAAGCTGCAACCTGGAAACTAGGTTCAAGTCTCTCAATAAATAGTCTTTATAATCCTTCAGACTACTACTACAGCCCTTCAGGACTTCATTTTGACAGGAGATCTTTAAATTAGCCAAAATGTTTTCTGTTCTCTGTAAATATAAGGGTCTTCAATCTATATTCGTAACAATCTTGTGCCTGCTTATGGTAGCTCTATTGGCCTGAACTACTCAAGTTGCAAAAACCAGTAAAATACAAAAATCTCTAGTAGTACTTTGGACAGGTCAAAGTGCTCGAATATTTTACATTAATCCTGTGTGCATTAGAGAAATTACCAGTCTTAGCAAGATGTATCAGCATTTCAATGTTATGAATTGGGCAGTTGTGAAAAGTTACATGAGGCCAAACTGGAGGCAGTGGCTGATCCACCTGAAAGCTCTGCTGCCATTCAGTGGGACCTTGATCAGCTGGAGGGTTGGGCAGAGAGAAACCTGATGAGGCTCAACAAGGGCAAGTGCCGGGTCCTGCACCTGGGGAGGAACAGCCCCAAGTGCCAGCACAGGCTGAGGCTGCCCTCCTACAGAGCAGCTCTGTGCAAAAGGACCTGGGACTGCTGGTGCATCACAAGCTGTCCATGAGCCATCAGTGCCCCCATGGCCAGGAGGGCCAATGTCATCCTGGGGTGCATTGGGAAGAGCGTGACGAGCAGGTCGAGGGAGGTGATCCTCCCCCTCTACTCAGCCCTAGTAAGGCCACACCTGGAGTGCTGTGTCCAGTTCTGGGCTCCTCAGCACAAAGGAGACAAAAAGCTACTGGAGAGGGTCCAGTGGAGAGCCACAAGGATCATCAGGGGTCTGGAACTTCTCTCTCATGGGGAGAGACTCTGGGAGCTGGGACTGTTTGGTCTGGAGAAGACTGAGAGGGGATCTCATCAATACACAGAAATATCTCAAAGGTGGATGTCAGAAGGGTGGTGCCAGACTCTTTTCAGTGGTGCCCAGCAGCAGGATGAGGTGCAATGACCATGAACTAAATCACAAGACATTCTACCTCAACATGAGGCAGAACTTCTTTACACTGAGGGTGGCAGAACACTGGAACTGCTGCCTGAGGAGGCTGTGGAGTCACCCTCTCTGGAGAGAATCAAAATCCACCTGGACACATTCCTGTGTCACCTTCTCTAGGTGACCCTGTCTTGGCAAGGGGGTGAGACTAGGTGATCTCCAGAGGTCCTAACAATTCCATGATTCTGTGACACTTTGTGATAAAGGGCATTACTCTTTTTACATAGAGTTTTTTCTCATTTCTTCAGTATTTATTTGGCTGAAATCATAGGAATCTTCTTTGTGATGTATCTAGACTGTGTAATAGGGAAACTTAAACAGACTTGTATGGAAAAGGCACCTCATGGTATGCACAGAGCTGCTGTACTTTAGAAACTTAATAACCTATATACAATCATATTTCCTTGTGACTTCATAATTTTCCTGCAATGGTTCCTGCAAATGTAGATTCCTACATTCTTGGAAGTAGTTCCTAGAAAGCTGCCACTTTCTAGGCAGAAAACAGTCCTCAGAAAGTAAATACAAAAGATACACAAACAGACAGAGAGAATGTTCAGAAGTATTTTGAGTAACTTCATAAGAACCTGTTAATATAGACACATATAGTTTTGTTAAAGAGAATTTTGAAAAATGCAATGTTGAGGGACATGATCCTCCCTAAGAATTGCTGTGATACTTGGACAGTTCATAGATAACAATATTTACACTAGAAGAAGGCATGTCTCCATATCCAGAGAAGGCTTGGAACTGTTTTTATCTGGAGGTGCTTACTTTCAGCCATGCAGAGAGGGGACTGCAGATTTCCTTGCCCATGACATCCCTTTGTGTTTTTGCAGTGAAATGGAGATGCTTTTTTAACTCTGTCACTAGTTGTCCAGAATGGCATTATTATCTCAGACTTCCAGTGCTCATTTTTCCCTTTCTTTTAATTGATCTTCTTATTTCCCACTCACTTTTATACTATCCTTGCTTCTTTCTTTTGTGATGTCATTATTCTTTCCATTGCCGTACCATTTTTGTTACCCTGTTAGCTACTGTTTTATGGCAAAGACCCCACCAAATTTAAAATAAATAAAAAAAAAAAAATCAAAACAAGTCTGATCTAGGCAACCGGCACAAGTGAGTAAATGGTATCCAGCACAGTAGTGCTGCCCATGTTCCTGAAGACTTACAATGTATGTTTTGCTCCTTGACTGAGGTTTTCTCTCTTCCTAGCTGAGACTGGAGACTGTGCTTCCTTTGTGTTCATGCAGTATTTCTCAGTATGAGGCCAGGGTTCTCTTTGGGTAGATTCTGTGAGATTTTACTGCCTTGTCTGCTACTACCCAGGTACTACCCAGGTTAAAGAATAATAGTGACACAGTTTTCTTTCTACCCCTGCCTTCTTGCCCAGCCATGTGCCCATCACTGAAGTGATGAGGGAAGTGATGGTTATGCAGAGGGGCATAGTATTTAGCAGAGCTAGCTGTAATTTACTTCAGTCATTTACTTCCATTACTGTGGATCAAAGAGGCTTCTTGGTTTGGTTTCAGAAGCATCAAGATGGCTAAGGAATGGCTTAGAAATAGGAGGAAATGTTAGGAAAACATTTCAGTCATGCTGATTGCCTAATTTCAGTGAGTTCTCACGTCAATAATGTTTTTATAGGAGTTCTTAGGACCTTAACAGAATCCACTCCATTTTCTTTCCTCTTTAAAGCACCTGAGGATATAGTAGAAAACATTACCTAAACCATAATGTTTTGTTATCATTGCCATCACTAGGAACTTTTAACAGAATTTATCTGTTTAACAGAACAGCTTGCTCTCTTTTTAATTTTGGTATTTAAGTGTCTAAACAATGATAACTAATCCCTTCAGTTTTCCAATTCACACATTTCTGTGCATAGGTCTGCTGTCCTGGTTTGTGTGTCCACTTGCTTTTAATCAAAACTTGCTTTGTTGAAATGACCACAAGCAGAAAAGCTCAAGCTGCCATGCTAAGAATGTGATACAATGTAGAAGTGATCAATGCACTTCTGCTAACAAATTATGAAAAGAGTGCTGTGGGGGGGGTCAGGGTTTTTTCTTGGCTTATGAAACAATTAAGATAAATCTTAACTGCAATAAGCAGGTTTAAGCAAAATGCTAAGTGTTGCTAAGCAACGTGTTGCTTTTAATGTTTGCTTATGGCATGAGAATATTTGGCAAATATGGGAAACTCTCTTTTTTTTTCTCCCACATTGCTGAATTTTAGTAAAGACTATTATTGTGCTTAAAGCAGGAGCAGGATGTTGCAATGGAGCTGAAAGCAGTTGGGTGTACAGGTAATAATTCTATGACTGTTAGACAAAGGTTTAGATTGTACCTGGTGTTTTTACAAATATGGGTGGATTTCCAAATTCCATGACTTTCTAAGATCTAAGGCTCAGTCTTCAAGGCAGTATGTATGGATAGTTTTCTGGAACCATATTTATTCTGATGTCCTAGCCCCAGCCCAGATGAGAAGAATGGGTAAAGGATAGACTGGAGAACGAAGCTGTGGGAGGGGGCATATATATATATGTATATGTATATGTATATGTATATGTATATGTATATGTATGTATATGTATATACTTCTTCAACTATATAGAGGTTCACTGCTTTTTATGGCTGAGGTGTCAATGGCTTCCATGTAGCCACTCTCTAGATGTACTGAATTCCCCAAGTGAACTTCAGCACTCAAAGGGTAGATTGCTGGAGGAGTTTTTTGTCTGTATACATTGTGGGGTGGGAAAGAATGCCTCTCTTCCTACGACCCACCCAGAGACATTGACAGGGAGAATAATTGCAGTCACAGTTTTTGAAGTGTTCAAAAGTTAATTTGCAAGTATCTGTGTTGAGTCTCTTTCTGTTTGTGGGGGAAAAAAATAGCTGAGTTGTTTTGTTTGGTGTTTTTTTTTTTTTTTTTTTTTTTTTTTTTTGTGTGTGTGTGTGTGTGTGTGTGTTTATAAAAGGCTGCAATTTTAAAATATTTATTTTGATTTACAGGATAGTTTCTCTAGAAGGGAATGCTGATAGCACAGCAGTTAATAATGTTAAAATACCACACAGATTAAAACAAGTAGTATTTGCTTAAATGTTGTTTAAATGTTTTAGAATTTTTCTTATCTGAAAATACTTTTTAATATGCTAAGAATTAACAAGGCTGTTTAGAAATATTTAGAATTGTTTTTCAGATCGTTATAATCAATAGAAATTGTAGCACTGGATTATTTCACATGGAAAAGATCTCCCAAGGAAGTGTTTTTCAATAGAACAAAGGTATCATTATCATATGGGTAACCACTCAGTTATTCTAACTAGTCCTGTTTATTCTACATAATTCTTATCATGAGGACAAATAATCCATCAGCAAGCATGCTGATTTCTGATTGCCTTGTTGAAAGGCTGATGTGGTGTGTAACTATGCCCATTGTATTTTTGCCTAGTGCGGCGTGGGTTTTTAAACTCCGGGATGCAACAGCCTAGGATTTCCTGGACATAAAAATGTCTTCACATTCTCTGCAGCACATGCTCAATGAGTCTCATGCTTCCAAGAAATGCCAGGCCTACTGCACGTGCACTGTGTCTCTGTAAAGTGAGGAAGGACAGTGCCTGTGGGACGTGTTGGGATTAGTGCATGTGAATAGACCACCTGTGCTACTGACCCTTCCTGAAAAGTCAGAGTAACTGTGTATGAGTTGTGCAGTAGTTTTTGAAAGCTTGCCAGAGAGACAAATTGTCCTAAAAGCCATTTGTGAAGTACATATAGAATGGGGTTGAGCCTACCTGGCGGTACTGGACATGGTTATGATTTATAGGTAACCAGGCGGCCTGGCTGAAACACAGAAGTAACCAACTGACTTTGGATTTATCACAGATAAAATGCGATTGCAGGTGTAACGGTGCTTGTAACTCCCAAGTTCTTGTAGTGACACCTGTGAATAAATCTCTTATTGGTGGGAATATCAACAAATATTTTTGGTAAAAACGAAGCACGATCAGAAAATGGCTGCTGTCTGCCAGTGGACTTCGTGTAGCTAGTGGGAGTGCAGCTGCCGTAGCTTTACTCTAGTCAAGCAAAAAGTAGGTCAGGGAATGTGAATCAGGAGAGTAATATGGAGAATTTCAGAAAATGGCCTTCATAGTATGCAAGCATACATGAGACTTAGTTTAGATAGCTGCCTTCTGAGGTCCCACATTTCTTCTAGAGTAATATAAGTAACAATTAATTCTTGGTACTTTCTAACGCTTCTGTGCTTTTGAGGATTAGACTGTTCAGTATTGAACAGAATAATTTTAGGAGGCACTGTAAAGGGAACAGCCTCATACATCTGTAAGTGATTTACCTGCTCTCCTTTCATGTACTGCCACAGATTGGTGGAACTGTAGAGTGCTGGATATGAAAACTATCCCACCCCATTTTAATTGTAAGTTTGACATCAGTGCGTATCTGCTTTCCTGTGCTGTTTCTGTGGAAATTCTGCATTATAATATGAGGAGAAAACACTTTACAACAGCACATGTGAATGTAAGCTTACAAAAATGGCTAGGAGAGACTGAAGCAAGGGTGCAAAGCCTGTGATGGTTTCTCCTCTTATGGGTTGAGTTCATGTTAAGATTTTCACATTTCTGTTACCCTAACGACTAATCTCAGCTTCTGCAAAAACAGTGCCATTCAGAACTCCATAAAAGAACAATACATTTGCCCCATTTTCTAGCCATATGTTAATGAGTATGTAGAAACTGGAACATAGTAATTACTATTTTATTGGCTTGAAAGAATTATATTACAGTAGAGTGACTAAGTAGAAGAATAGACTTAAATCTGCAGCTTTGACATTTTGTTAAAATACAGTTTTCTAATGTAACAAACCATTGTGCTGACTGAAAGGAAAGATCATAATTGTAGTTTCCCATTCTGTAATGTTCAGTAAATGCACATTTTAAATTATCTCCTATACTAGTTTTATATCTCTCACACAGATAACTACTCACTGTTGCCCCTTTGCAATTTTTAAAAATTGACCAAATTAGAAATTTTGAACAGAAGTAGATAGATGTCTATATCTTCTGTTTCAGAAGATTACATATACAGAACACATTATTTCCATCTATCTTGAGTATTAGACTTTATTTTATGGTAACCACTTGATGGCATGCTATTCATCAAAACAGGTTTATATTCATGGCTTTTTACATCCCTGACTATTCTAGACTCTCCTGGACTTTTTATTTATACTGTATGTAAGTGTAAAATGAATTGGAATGCATGCCAAATTAAGATTTTGGTTTTAACTGTACTTTCTCCAATAATGAACATGCTAATCTGAAAAGAATCAATAATCAACAGCACAGTTTTGGCCATCTCTTTGGTTTTCATCACCTTGAAATCATTAATGAACTCTGTGTGTTTGACATCTGTGTGCAGAAGTCAATGAGCCAAGCAGTGAGCTTTTGTTCTGGTTTTGACATAAGTAATTAGTAGCAGAACACTGAAATTAGAAGTTAGAAAAGTATGAACATACTGAAATTTTGTGCCAGTAGTAACAGACTCGCACAATAACAGTAAGAAGTCTGCCAGTTTTCCTGTATTAGATCTGACCCAAACTGTACATAATTAGCTGTGAAAACAACACATGATTTTATTCAGAATTTTGTGATAGCTACACAAGGAAAAATATGACTGTTTATTGATATTAGATATATATTCTCCGTGAATAGAAACTCCCAAGGTTCTTCAAGAATTCATTTTGCTATCTGAAAAATAAGTAATCACTATCAGTGATAACACCTGGTTTTATGAAACAGAATCAGTCATGAGGTTTCCATCTGGAAATTAAATAGTTTTTGAGACATTTGCCCAAACTGTCCATGTAAACTGCTAAGTAGTTTTCTGTGTACTTGTATCTGAATATCAGGAATCTTAGCATATTATGAATAGCTGGATTCAAAGCACCAGTAAAACAGGAACCAAAAATTTGTGAAGTTTTGGATTAGAAACTCTTAGAAATTTCACAGGATGCTTGATTTAATTTACTCAACTGAAGAATTTAGAGCAGTTTAACTTTAGATAGAGATAATTTGTAGATGTTTATATGGTGTGAGGATACTTGTTATACTAGAATTATAAACCCATTGCAATGCTGTTTATAGGTCTTTTCATCACCTGTGTATAAAAGAAATTTGTCTAATAAAAGGATGTATAAGAATTAGTACCATTTGGTTTCTGGCTGTTCTCTCTCACTAATTTCTGAGTTTTCTAAATCTATGGAAGTTGAACTTTATTAATGGGACTTTGGTTAATTACTTCCAATTTCTATTTTGTATTCCTCAAATCTGTAAATTGTGTTTGTCTTTGCAGCATTTTGAAGCTTTGAGTGATGCATGCAGTGTAATTGTAATTTGTTGATACAATACTTTATCCTGTTTATGAGATTTCTCATTTAAGAAAATGTATTCTTATATAAGAAATTTTGAAAAGTGCCCTTAAAGAGTAATTTCATTGTCCTCAAGCTGTCAGCTTCAAGCTTCAAGCTTTTCTTGCTATTCCTCCCTACACTTTTACAATAAATGCTGCTGTTGGTATTTACCAGCTCCCTTCTGCCTTGTTGGAGTGCAGATTTCTTAATGGCCCTTGAAACATGAGGCTGATGACTCAGCCTGTCGTTGGGAAAGCTATTGGTCTTTGATAGATAAAAGTCATGTCAGAAGCCAGGTTTTGAGTAGTACCTGGATTCTACACCCACCAGGTATTCTCTAGTAGCTCATTAGGTTTGTGAAAGAGCTCAGTCTTCAGGAAGTGGCCAAACAACTCTGGTTGTCCCGAACTTTGGAGAACACATCAAAGTATTCTGTGCACATGATGGCAGTAACTGTTCACTCTGATTTAACTGAAATTCTGCTTTTGATAAATTAGTTGGTCCAGAGAGAAACGCTGTCTCTGAATTATGGCATTATAAACTACTAACACACTACTGTAGTATTTGGGCAACTGAAAGTCTGCTTTGTTTTCATAAAGAGCACCACCCTATCTGCACCTAGGAGAGGTGTTGTTCATGTCAGTGTTGGCTGTCATTTATACTTCAAAACCTTCACCTTCATATTGAAGTCTCTGTATTCAGGCAGTGTGAAGTAAGACCCACCATTCAAAAATTTTTGTATAAGTATTTATATAGTGGTCAGTAATTCAGTTATTAATCCTTGTTGATCAGAAAAGTAGGCATAAAAATATCCCCATTTCTGGAGTCTGTGAAAGTGAGGCAGCTGGGAATTCTTGACTTACCAGAAATCTTAGAGAGTCCACAAATTTGGAATTGGAACAGGAATTCCTGGCTCTCCCTCATGTTCTCAGGCAAATAGATTGCATCTCACTGAGAAGTGTGCGAAAGCTGATAACATTATAGTCCAACAGATAACTCTCTGGGGAGAAGGAAAGCTCTGCCTTGAAGTTCACCAGATGTTTGGAAGTTTACATTGTATGTGAACTATGAAAAATTGTATCCTTAATACAAGCTTTCTGAGTTCTATGGAATAATGTCATAGGTAGGAATTATGGTATTGGTACTTATACACCGAAAGACTAAGTTTAAGATTTTAGCAATGTTGTAATTTTCTATGAAATTAATTCTGGTTTTCTAAGATTTCATCTAAGTTGATAAGCCCTACCTTAATAGAGCAATTTTTTTTAAAATTTCCTTTTAACATTTGTTTTTCTTAGTTCATGGTTTTCATTAGAGTTCTCCGACTAGCTTATTAAGGTAAAATCTTTAAGCTTTTTTCTTATATCTTAAAGATTTAAATAAAGAACAGAGGAATGGGGTAGGTCTGGTCTCACTGTAATAATTTTTTATTTTTCTGGAAATGCTTTTGTTAGAACTTGCTTTTGCTTTCTGCTAACTGATATATTAAACACTTTATAAACTTGAGAGTTTAATCTGGGCACAGCAAAAGAATAAAATTGCCATGAACTTCAAAAGGATCAGAATTCCAGCCTAAAATTTTACAGACCTGATAGAAAAATTATCTCTTTTGCCCTTAGCCTAGTAGGGAAATCTAAGTAAGCTTGAAATCTGCAAGGCATTTATGCCTATCATTAGAATATAGTCCTCCATGTTTTCTGCTTAATGTATACCTTATATCATGTCAAATGAAATGTAGAAGGTGCCATAATTTTTAAACAATGATACTTAAATGTTAAAGAGATAAACAAAGTTATGATAAAATGTTGGACCACTTTTGTGATTGTATTTCTTTGTGACCAGTTGGTTAATTAATTTTATATGATAGGAGCTGAAGTAAAAAGACTTATCATAAAGTAAACAATTAAAAGTAATTTATAACTTAGATAAATAATGATGTTCATGCAGTGAATTGTTATCAGGCTATGTTTGAAAAAACTTTTAGATGAGGATAATTTAGTGCACTAAATTCCAAAGAGGCCAGTCATCTTGTTACCAATATGGCATGGGATAAAATTAATCCCTTTTTAACTGCAGTGTGAATATTCAAATCACTTGTTTCATGAGCTAAGTATCTTATTAAATCACAGGAATTGCACAGCCAGAGAGAGGCGAGAAAGAGCCTGCCTGTGTGGGAGCAGGGCAGTGTGTTCATTATTAAACACTGGTTGCTGCTAAAATATGGTTTCCACATGGAGCAGACTACATGTAATTTATGTAAACCACATTAGTAATAGTTTTTATCAAGTGGTGCTAAACATGAGCTAAATCCAGCATAATTGTTTATGTAGACTGTGTGTAAGTAAATTGTGGGTATTACTAGGGCTGGTGAGATATTTCAGGAAAATATTTCCTTTGCTGTCCCCATTATATACTAGCACAACTCCCATCTGCAGCTACGTCTGCTTTGAATAAGATGATTTTGGAGCTTAGACAGGAAGTGAAAGAAACTGATTTGTAATAAACCACCAATAGCACTGATCTAAAATATAAAGTATCTGTTATCTGCCTTCTCTGCACAGGCACTCATATGTTTTACTCTTCCTTTTGAAAAGGTGGAATAAGATTTTTGGTTAGAAGTAAAGACATGCTAAAAGTTATTTACTCCAAATTATAATGAGGTACCTAATAGTGGTGTTCATAAAGAAAAACTGGAAGGGCTTTTCTGAGGGCAAAGTGTGCTTTTTAAAACATTATAAAGGGCAAGAAATTAGGAAAGTAAAGAAGATGTTTATATATACTTTTGCTTTGGGAGAGAGTTTTGGACAATATATGGGAATATTCTAACCTAGTTTAAGAACTATGCAAGAACACAGAACGAAATGGAAATAAATATTCCATTCTGAGGTGTAAGAACTTTAGTATTAGCCCACACAATGTTTTGTATATTCATTCTTTACTTGTAAAGGAGTAAACAGGATTACTTTGCTGAGCAGGTAAGACTAATTTGAAGATGAAGTCTGTTTAAAAGGCAACAAAACACTGGTTAGATAACAGTGTGTGATGGATTGAACTGCAAGCTCCTGGCCTCTGATTCTGCCATCTTGTTACGTGCAAGTTTTCCAAAGCCCATGTTTATTTTTCTTACTGTAGATTGTAATTCTTAAAAAGTTAAGTTAAAAAATTCTGTATTGGTAAAATTTTAGAAATAAGAAAAAAGCAAAACCATAATAAAATAATTTCTAGGAAAACTCAACCAGAAAAAACATGGAGTGAGCTGCTGAGAAGTATCCCAGCTTTTAGGACAGACTTGGACCACAGAACCTCCACAGTTTCCCTTCAATCTAAATTAGACTATGGTTTTAAAAATACCCAAACAACCCATTAAAAAAAATACCAAAAACCCAAACCAAAGTAAACCAAAAAAAACCCCTCCTCCCAAAACTAATGGTGTATATATGTTTCCTAGTTGTGTTCTTGGTCAATAGCACACATTTCTTCCTGAAAACTTGTATTTACACATATATAGTTAGGAAAAAAAATCTTTGGGTTTTTTTTTTTTTTTTTTTTTTTTTTTTTTTTAATTTAACTGTGAATGAGCAACTAAAGTATATACATAGGAACATTAAAAAAATCCAAATTGTAGAATCATAACATTCTATGCCTGCTGTTTACATGCCTCATTTTGAGGTGCCCATTCTGTTACCTTACTAACATGTCCAAAGCACTGTATGTCTGGGTCATGTTGAAGAAGAGATAGCCTCAAAGCATTCTCTACTGCCTTGGATTCTTACTCCTCTGGGAGAGAAGGATAATTATTTCCAAAGAAACTCAAGGTAGACGTGAAGGTAGATAGGTTGGTGATTTTGATATGAATCTGCCCCTCAGAGAAGCAATGAACAGTACTGTTGTTTCCAAATCTACAATGATTATAATTATTTTTCTTAGAATAAATAATATTATTTTCTTATATTGAATATTATCTAAGAACCAAAGGCAGTTACCACATTTTTATTATCACTACTCTTGATTATACTCTGGCTTAGTCAAACTGGTAAATTATACTATAAATTCATTCCTTCCTTTCAGATTGTAAAAAGTCCATGAATGATCTAAATTTTGTATAAATAGCAATTGCTGGGGAAAAAAAACCTCCTGTAGTTTTCACTTCAAACAGTCTGACCATCTGTAGAAATCAAGGATGAATTTTGCAAGTGGCTAAGTCACATGATATTGAATTTGAATCATAGTTGAAGGGATTAATGATTCAAAACTCAAGAAAAATATTTGGTTCTTCAGTTTAATTTTTCTCAGAAATTCCTCTCCTGTTTTTTAAGCATCTGAATATAGAAAAGTGAATTTATAAGGAGCTATTAATTTAAGTAGGACAAGAAGATTCAGATTTTTGTTCGGGGAAGTGTGCATTTTGCTCTCCTCAGGAAATTATAGTGAGGTGAGCTGACATATAAGGTACTGCACATTGTACTGTAATTTTTGGAATAATTTTATATTCATTTTAATTTCTATAAAATGTAAATTTCAGAAAAAAATGGAAGTAAAAATATTAACTGAAAAGGTGACTTATATATTTAGTCAGTTCTTATTGTAGTAAAATGTAGTAGGGAAATAGAATCAGCTGTGTAATTGTACATGAAATTATAAGACACGCTGCAAAAGATATTCCTCCCGTGTTGATGCTGGATATCTCTAATTGTCCTCTCCCAGCTCTTTCTTTGCTGCTTCTCTGATTTTGTTTTCTTTTGAATTTTGAAAAAAATGGATGAGTGTCATTTTTGTACTCACAGAAAAATGATGCTTGGATTAGAAGATAATGTAAATAGTGGAGTTAATCAGTGATAGCTGCTTATTATTGTTATGACTATTGTTTGGACTCTCCAAATACCTGCTGAAGACCTTTTCCATTTTAAGAAGAAATATATTTTATTAGTTTTTAATTTGAGGTAAACCAGTAAATCATTAAAACAAAACCACCTTCTGCCCTAGAGTTAAAAAGGGTGATTTTTAAATGTGTAAAGAGCTTGTTTGTTATTTCCTTTTATCTTATGTTTACTAAAAGGATTCACAATTGATTGCTGCTGTTGCAAGGCTGATGTTAGGCTAATACACAAGATACCTTAAAGAATTTTTCTATTATTTTCATAACCTGCTATACCTATCCCACCCAAAACCACCCCTTAGTATCCAGACCATCCAGTGCAGCTCTTTGAAGGGTATATGTCTGAGCTGTCTTCAGTCTATCTTATCAAGAAGGAGAGGATGGAGATGAATTTCAGCATCCTTTGATCACTCTTCTCCATTCCACTGCTGGTGAGAGCTACAGTTGTAAAGTAAGAATAGCATCAGAATTATATTTGGTATAGGAAACTTGACTACAAATAGATTCACAAGCAGATATACAGATATCAGAAAGGGGTGAATACAAATACCATGAAGGGGATTTGTTTACCCCCTGAAAAGGGAGTTAGTTCATTCTTCCTTGTTGAATACATGGCTCATCTAGGAATGAACAGTCTGAACAGTTCTTAAAATCATGAAGCTGTTTGGTATGTCAAAGATGACTTGAATAATTTTTCATCACTTCTTAGTTCTATGAGTCGAAATTCTTTTTAGTTGTTTAGCTCCCTGATTACTGCAACAGGTCTGCATAATTTGATGTGAAGTGCATGCATTACTCATTGTATGTCAGCATGACATCACAGGTGCATTCCATAGGGAGAGATCATAGTCCGTGTATTTGTATGTACTTCAAATATGCATATTTAAATATACATATTTTTAATTATATTTATACTCTAAAATATGTATATGTATTTATAAACTTAAAATAGTTTTCCTACAAAGTATGTGTGTACAAAATATGTAATATCATACTACATTGAAGTGTTGTTTGCTCTTAATAGGGAGTCTCTGAGTAGCTCACTTAATGGCTTTACTGCTTGGGGAAATGCAACCATCCCCAGTGTAGAACAAAAGCCTGAAAACTGCTAAACATGTTCACAGTGCTTGTGTGCACATGTAGGCTCTGTACAAAAACCAGTCACCACAGGTAGACAGATTGCTGTGGATTTTGGCCTTTCTTACCTGCTTCCCAATATATATTAAAGCAGGGATGTCTCTGTCTGCTGGAAAAACCTGTGATAGATGTGTGATGTACTGATTGCAGTGTTCTCAAAAATGCATCACAAGACAATTACTTAAATCTATTTTTTTTCCAAAATTCTGAAGAAGTTGTGGTTAATGTAAAATCTATTCCTGTAAAAAATTTCACCCTTTGCTGTATGGATACTCTCTAAAATGCATACCTATGTAGCTGCAAGATAAAGAAATCCTCCACAAGATGCTTGAAATTTTTAAGACTATTAGGATTTATATCATGCATTTCTGCAGGGATGGAAGCATGAACTGGGTTTTTGTGGAAAGTGATAGGAGAGAAACAGGCTTCCCAATGTGATGTTCAGTACTTGCTTTTAACCCTGGGCTGGGAACACGAGACTTGCATTTCATAGCATTTCTACTTCTTATGTAAAGGAAAGCTACTCTAAGCCAATTGTTTTGTTTTTTTGTTTTTTTTTTTTTTTTTTTTTTTTAATTTCTTATTTTTTTCTCCAACCTCTCTCAGTCAAGTACAGTAAGTTTATATTAATTTTCTTACCTGGGCTTTGGCATAGAAAAATCAAAAATTGTCCCTGTAAAAACTTGTAAAAATCTGCTGGAAAGTATTCAGTAAAGTATGTGGCATTTACAGCACATAAAGTAGTGTGGGGGGCTATAGCTTTTACTGGTTTTCCTTTTGGGGTGATGTATGCAATTAGAGATTAATTAAATAATTTGTGAGTTTTGTGACCTTCCCAGATTTAATCTGATAAAATCTGAAGATCTCAAGCAGCATTCTTCCCCAAATCCCTCTACATTTGTCCAGAGAACTCAGTGCTTTTAAGTACAAACACAAATTTGTGGACATCGTGCATTTTAACTATACATGTGTTGTTTTCTGTGCTTTAAGCTGTTGTACACACAGAGCAGACGGGTAGATGAATACTCTGTCTCTTTAAATTTCCTGACTCGGGCTGGTTTGACAAAGACCTCCTTATCATTTTCTTGAAATGCAGTTTCCTGAATCAGCAGATTTCCCCCCCCCCTCCCTTGAAACTTCTGAAACTCTGAACTCTGTCAAAACAACATGGCTGGCAAGTTTTAGGGACAGAGCAGAGACATAGACAGAGACAAAGAAGCCCCTGAGAAGGCAGACGGGCTTAAATTGCTTGTGGTTTTTCAGTACAGCTGGTTTCAGATGTGTCGGCCTTGTTCTGCACTGGTTCCACTGCCAAAGCAAGACTGTCACAGCTGGTAGTACTTACTGCACTTGCGGGAAAGTATGTGATTCATTAGTTGGAACCGTATGTTTTTCACCAGTTCTGGTCATGTTTTTGTTAGGATGTGGTAAAAGCATAAGCAGGGGGTGAAGGGACAATGGAAATATGTGACTTGTTAAAGATTGGCCCCAACCAGTTATTAGCTAAATTGTATGCTGTAATAAAAAAAAAAAAAAAAAAAAAAACAACAAAATAACCAAAAAACCCCACAAAAACAAAATCAAAGAAAACAACAACAAAACAAAAACAAAAAAAAAACAAACAAAAAAACCCAAACTCACACTAAAACCAAAAAACCCCAAATAATAAAAACCTGTTGCTCTTATGACAAATTATTTCATTTTTTACTGAAGGTCACTTAGTCATATGTAGTAAAGAGAAAAAAGAATTGTCACCATCAAATTATTTTTCCCATCTTTTTTGTGGAGTACCATGAACTTTTTAAATGAAAACTGTAGTACAGGATGAAGACATGCAAGCAAAAAGCACTCATTTAGTAAAAAAACGCAGACTAACGGGCCAAGAATTTTATATTTTTGGAGAGGAGGTAGCTGCTTCTACTGATAAAATACAACTGTGGCATGAAGGCTTGTGGCAAGTTTAGTGTATTGAACTATTTGGTGAAAGGAGAGCTCTAAGTGGCTGCTGCTGTGCCCACAAATGATAAATCAGACCAGAATTGTAGGTGAGAATTAATAATCTATTTTGTTTATTATTTTTTTTCCTGAGGTACCATCTTACATTTTTTTTTGACTGCTGGAGAGCGTTTTTGTACTGATGTTTATTTTATAGCTGTTTGACTCTAAACATAACTGATGAAAGGAGAAAAAAAAAAAAAGGTGGTTGCAGGAAACAGTTTTTTTGAAACAAACATTATTATATCATCAAGCTGTTAATACAGCTCCCCCCCCCCCCGCCTTCCCCTATTACATGAAGACTTCAATTCCACATGTTTTGGAAAATGCTTTCACACTTTCCCACCGCCCCCATCCCATTTTCCCTCCCAGCCTCTTTATACATGTACACAACCACTGGACTTTATAGAACTAGAACCAGGTCTGTCTCTGATAATTAGCTCAGCTGGCTGCAGCATAAATAAAGAAATGCACTCAGGGACTGTAGTCTGTGACATGCTTTAACAGAAGTTTAAACATGGTTTAACAGAGCATAAAAAGGTGCATCTGTTAACAGGCCTGAATTCAGTCACCTTACTGTCACCCACAGAAAGATACCACCTCTGAAATCTGCCAATGCTATTTTGCAAACAAGAGGCCACTGTTGTATTAAATTAACCAGACTGTGAATGTGCAAAGTGCTGCCTCTTAAAAATCGTGCTGTCTTGGCTTACAGTGGTGTTGCAATGAGTCCCTCCAGTATCTATTAGGATGACCTGTGGCACTGAATACTTCAACACTCTTCTGGCTAGTATTGTTGACCTTTGTCAGCTTGATAAAAAAGCAGAGCCTAGAAATGTGCTTGTCATTTTTTGTGAACCAGGAGGCTGGAAAGTATGGGGAAGGGGAGGGGGCTGCAGGGAAGCACAGAGACACCAACAGCCTGTTTTTGCTTAAATTAGGATGCTGAATCCAGGACAAAATTGTAGTCTGCTTCCCTTCTCCTCCCCAGCAGCCCCATGTCTCTCACCCCTTTCTTCCCCTGACTGTTGCTACTTGATTTGAGGTCTGAAATAATGAGGAATGTCTGCGTGATCAAAGTTACTGTCTGCCTCATGGTCTCCAAAGAAGCCCTGCTATATGTATTTGGTAGGCGACAAACAGCTTGTTGTAATGTATTTGAAGGTAATACAATCACATTTTTGTTATGTTTTTTGATCATTTACTTGCTTTATAGTTAAGTAATCCTAATTTTAAAAAAATTAAAACTATTTAGGTTTTGCTTTTATTTAGCTGTATAAAGTTTTTCAAATTATTTGCAGGGAAAATATAACTTCAACAGGGCAAGCATACTTCATTGAACTGATAAGTTCTTAATTTCACAGACATGTAATTCCTTTGAAAATGTTGATTAAGATATAGTTAGCTTTGTCCAGATACTTTACAAGATAACAGGGTATCTGTTTTCAGTACACATTTGTGCTATACATACTATTATTTCCACAACATGATAATTTTATTAATTTATCTATAAGTATGTATTTTAATATATGTGTATATATATATATATATATATATATACACAAAAAAAAAATATTCTTCAATTCTTCATATGGTCCAACTGAGTGTCTTATCCATTAGAAAGTGATGTAATGCTAGTGGGAGCTAGTCCCACACAGCTTGAATCAAAATTTATTCCACTTGGCAGTAACAAAATGTGAGTGACCAGGAGGGGTGATGCATTCTTTACTGTATTTTGAAGTTGCTGCACTGGAAATATCCCACCCAGTTGTGCTTGGTCCTTTAGTCCTGACATTGGGCCACACCTGCATTCCTACTGTCCAGACCCATCTTTGTTTTTGCCAGCTATCTTTACCAAGAAATATCTCCATGGAAAAAAAACCTAAAAAACTGAAAAAAAAAACCCTCAGAAAACCCACACATTAGCATTTACCTTATTGCTTGTAGAGAGAGATTGGGGAGGGAATGAAGTTGCTATCAAGAGAGTTGATAGTGCCGCAAAATCCCTTATCTGAGTGCTGTGAAGTTATAATAAGCCAGCTGTAAAGCAGAAGAAAAAAAGTCACTAAGTTCTCTTCAGTTCTCTTGATTTTTTGCCCCAGTTATGACTTTCCCTCCCTTTTTTTTTTTTTTAAATTTTTTTCTCCCCTCTTTTTAATCTCAAGGGAATTTTGAGAGAAGCAAACCTAAAGGAAAAGCAAAAGCTGAGGTTTATGTAAGAAGAAATTAAGGTTAATGATCATTGGCTCATTTTCCTAGTCCGTGGGTGTGGATGGAGGAGTAATCAGTGCAGGTGGCCTTGCCAGTTGGGAGTTTTTCTTTGTCATCAAGAAAATAAGGAGAGTGCAGGGATTGAATTACCGCAAATATTTCAGGGCTAACTGTATTTTGTTTCCCCATTGGCTCAGATTTAAGGACGGAAAGCTGACATTAATTTTATCCGAAAGAAAAGCACAGTTAATGCTCTATATATTCTGAAATAATTTGACTGGATATGTAAGAATCTGCTCGTTCAAATGCATGTCTAGTGTAGTTTTACAAATAATTTTGCATATAACACACTGAAAAGCAAAGTACTTTTCTTAATTTGCTCAGACAATTTATGCCTCTGTACCCAATTGCCACTCACTTTATTGAATTTTTAAGAGCTGCTTATTAAAATATGTGCTCCAACTGCTTCTGTTGGCTTCCCAGGTGCCTGTTATTACATGTTAAGATGCTCCCATCTAACTTTTAGAGGATGTACAGAATTGAAGGAGTTCTAAAGAAGTGTGTGCTGGCCCTGAAACGATATCTAGTGGGCATTCATATCTTCACCATGGAAGAGCAGTCCTTTAAATAAAAAAAAAATAAAAAAAAAAATTGAGAAACAATGAAATGACAAATAATTCAGGCAAGCAACCCCTTGATAAATCCCACTTAGACGTATTCTACATCAGTGATATTTTGTGTGTGCTGTTGTTGGAAAAGGTAATGGTCAAGAGATTTTAATTTTAAATTTAAAAACAAAAATATGAGAAATACAAGTCAAGGGGAGTCTGAAAAAGCTATTGAGTAGGAGGGAAAACAGTAGTCAGAATGTTTTGATACATTTGTGTGTGCTTATAACACATGCAGATATAGCAGTTAGCACATGCTATATCATGTTTGACTAGAAGGGGAATGTAACTACCAAATAGTCTTACTTTCAGGACATGATGTAGTCATCAGTAGCAACTGTTATTTTAGCACAAAATCTGTGTGAATTTTACATTACAAATAATGTAGTTTCAGTTAAAATAAAGACTTGAAACTGCTATGTGATTTCATTGTTGTGGGAGTTTTGGTTTTATTTAATAAAGCTGATAGCAATCCCCCATTCATACTGTTAGAGGAACACCAATGTTACAAATTTAGTTGCTATTATTAAAAAAAAAAAAAAAAACCAGCATGAGGAGGATTAACTGCAAGAATAGGGGTCCAGATTTTGGTTCCCTTGGTCCTCTGAGGTAAGTATCAACATATAGCTGAATATTCATGAGACACTCATTAATATGAATAGTTGGTCTGCTGCTGCACCTTACCATGGTTTATTAATAACTTATGGACAGACAAGGAATCCCCTTGTAACTTATGCCCAAGCATACAGAGGGCAAGAATACTTTAATGATTGAAACATCCTCTCAGTGAAAAAGAAAGAATGAGATGTTTCATTTCAGCAGCACCATTTGAAAAGCTGTAGTTATGGTGTGTGTCATACACTGTGATTGAGGTTGTATCAGTAACACTTGAACTACAATTTTTTTTTTTCAGTGTTTAAAGTTGTATATAATATTCTGTTCCAGGCTGAAAGATGACATAAAGAAATATCTGCCCTTAAGGAACTATTTTTTGGCCAAATCCTTTAGCATACTCTTTTTTTCTTTCTTTTTTTTTTTTTTTTTTAACTCAATGAATAGAGGGGAAATAAAATGAATGTTACCATTTCAAGGCTTTCTTCCTCTTTACTGATGAAAGTCAAAGGAAATTAAATTAAAACCAAAAATGTTGGCATATAGTCCATAGCAAGGCCTAATGTTTCTGAAACAATGTTTCTTATTCATGCAAAAAGAAGTTTTTAAAAACTCACCTTGCATTGTCACCCGGCTGTTGATAGATGATTGCAGTTATGATTCATAGGTAATCTCACTACAGAAGGAGAATACTGTGGCAAAGATGGTGAACTTATATTTTTTTTAAATTTCTGCTCTTGAAAGCATTTAACCTTGAGCATATAATTTCTTAATGTTTTTGAGATACTCATAGCATGCTACTCAATAAGACTATGTAATTGTATTTTGTAAATAGTATCTATAGTAAAAGTATACCATGCTTTCTTTCATCATTTTCTCGTCAGTTAGGAGCCTAGTAGTTTCTCAAGTGAAAGTGCATGCTGTGATACTTGATATCCACAATAAAGCAACTTCTGTTATTTCAAAGTAGCCAATTTTACTTTCCATGTTACACTTTAGTAAGTTAGTTTAATAAGTTAGTAAGCACTAAGGCTGTGTTGTGAACCCTCCATTAAAGTGAGAGTTGACAATGTTGACAACACTGTTGTCATATCTTTAATGCACATAATTACATTCTACAGTTTGTACTGAGACTACTCAGCCTTCTTCCCATTTTCCCATTTTCCCTTTCTCCCTTTATCTTCTCCTTCTCCTTCTCCTTCTCCTTCTCCTTCTCCTTCTCCTTCTCCTTCTCCTTCTCCTTCTTCTCCTTCTCCTCTCCTCTCTCCCTTTTGTTTCTGTGTAAGTATTTTTTAAAACTTTAATCCTGAAAGACCACTGACGTGAATAAAAACTGAGTCAGAAGTGGAACTGAAGAAATTTCATCCATTAATCTCTATCCAACAAGAGTGGGGAAAATATTCAAGAATTATTAGAAAGGTTATTTTGTTTGGTGTTTCTCCCCCTAATTTTTAGCCTTGATAAAGTTAAATGAGGATTATTTGGTGGAAGAAGCTGCATGTTTTTTCATAAGATTTAATTTTTTTTTTTTTTTTTTTAGTATGTAGCATACTACCTTCCAATGAAATCTCTTCTGGTACTGTAATGTTTCTTTTGTGATTAAAAGCACTGAAGTACCCTGGATCAGGGGATTACTAGTTAGATACAGATTCTTGCTGCTTTAGGTCACCAGTTTGAATTCAGTCCAGGCCATCATCAGACTGCTGTTAACATCTGAGAGCATCATGGCATTCTCAGACCAATTCCCAGTAGGCACTTTTTCTCCCTTCTTCCATTCTCTAGTCTTTCTCTCCTGGGTTGAATTCCTTGTGTTGAGAAATCATCCTGCCAAGTTTCAGTGAGTTCTGTCATCCATGCTTGGATCCAGTTTTCCTTCACCTATGAATAGTTCATCCACAGTCACTTCTTTTATATTACTTACTCGGGTGTGACATTACCATCATCACCATCATTGATGTGCCCTTTTAATGTTTTAAGACAGTGTGAAGTAGGCAGATACTTGCCTCAGAAAATTGAAAAGGAAACAAACAAACAAAAACCCCTAAAATAAACAGTTCTCCCCTCCCCTTACTCCCCCCCTCTCTGAAACACAGCTGTGCTGTGTAGGGTTTTATGGATTAAATGCTTGGCAGAGGTGCTGGAGTTGATACGATTTCTGTTTACAGTAAGACAGCCTCATCCATGGAACTCACTTAATTTCATTTGGCTGCCAGACTCTGGGCTGGCTACCCTTTTGATCATTCTTATCTCCCAGGAAAGATGAGAGGGTAAAGTTAATATTAATATCTCAAGGGGAAGAAGCAATAGGATAAAGTTATAAATTACCTTTTTTTTTTTTTTGTATAGGCCATGGGAATATTTCTGTTTGGACACTTTTACAATCATAGGAAGTCACAGAGAACTTTTCTGTATCTTTGTGGAACAAATAAGCACAAAGTCTTCTGGATAATATTAATTTAGGGCCACCCACTGCAGCCTTTTTATCCATATGACCATTATATTATGTGCCTATATCTCTGTATTTGGGTACAGAAAAGAAATAAAAATAAATAAATACATTGGCTAAGTTGTCAGTAATCACAGCAGGAGGCTGAAGGATGAAATGAGCCATGGAGGCTAAGCTACTTTTTCAGCTGTGAAATTGACCTTCTTAGGTCAGGGTTATGACATGCTGATAGACCGAAGAGTGTATAGAAGCTGTACTGCTACTACCTGTGGTGGTAAAACACAGGACTTGTAGTCGTGAGGTTATCTGTTCACCTCTTCTTCAGCCATTATATTTGCCCTTTACAGTCACATTTTTTTAATGTTAATGTTATTCTGAGCATTGAAGACATCAGCAGATTATTATTGGAAATGTTTTGTATAGAGCTAGGAAATATTGGGGAAATAGCCCAGATTGGCAGCAGGAAGGCAGGGTGGTGTAATTTTCCATTCCTTTCTAGCATTTATGTGCTAGATTTTATAATTACTGGGTATACTCCACCCCCCCACCCCCCCCCCCAGCAAAAAAAAAAAAAAAAAAAAAAAATAGTTACACCCTTTAGCATTAAAAGAAATAATTTAGAGCAAGACATAATTGTGCTCTTAGATCTGCAAAGCAGAAGTCAGGTGCCCATTACTCTGCTCTACCTATGTGTATGTCAGCAGTGATGCCTAGGCAGGAAGGTGGGGTGATGGAGAGTGGAGGACAAGTCTTTGTCTTGCAGGTTTAAGAAGAGTGCATTTCCTTACATCCTACTGCTGAGTTCAGAGTTTTATCACTATAAGCAAAGGTAAAGGACATATGGGATAGGTATAGTTCTGAGGTTCCTGAAGTCTCATCATAATTTGAGTCTTAGATATCTACTTATTTTCTGGCACATATTTTGAAGCTTCCTAACTAAGAATATATTGCATACATAATATTTTATTCTAAGAGTATGAGAAGACAACGGTTTCTCCATGGTATGTTTGTCATTCAAGATTTGTACCTGATTTCTTTGTCATGAATGCATATAGAAACCCCATGTTTTTCCAAGCCCTTCCACTATTGAGAACTGGAAGTTATCACACTTTTTTCTGTAAAATTTGCTTTTTCATGTCCCTAAGTGTTGCACAAATATTTATTACACACACATTATTCTCTGATTCTATGTAGTCAGACTCTTAGAGGTCAGAAGTGGGAGTGTAGCAGTTTTATTTAAAATAACTAGTCTTAAAATTGCATTTGCATCATTGCAGGAGTAAAGTACATATCTAAATAGATAATTACACAATTAAGTAACTGCAGATTTAATAGTAATTTGCATAGGTAATGGGCTTTTTTGTAAGCAAACAAAGTAAGAGGATGAAGGGGCTCATGTCTGGTGCCCATCTTTAAAAATTGCTGCCAGAAATGTCTCTGTTTGCTTAGTGAGTAAGATTTAGCAGGATTTGTTTGGAATACTTGAGAGACTGTAAACATACTACAAAACCATGTTAACACAAGATTATCTTATTAGACAAACCTCTTCAATTGCTCTGGAATGCTTAATTTGCTGATACAAGCCAAAGTCTTAGTTTTTGTTTTTTTGGTTTTGGTTTTGTTTTGTTTTGTTTTGTTTTGTTTTGTTTTTTCTTTCCTTTTTTTTTCCCTCCCTCCTGATACTGTTTTAGTGAAAGAGTGATTGAGGAAGGGGGAACCTCTTTTCTTCCTTAGGAAAAGGAATCTTGTCCTATTCCCTAAACACAGACAATATTACAGACAATACTTTGTGAGTAGATAAAATTGCTCTCATGCTTTCTTTCTGAGGGTAAAGGCAATTGTGCATGGAGTTGGCCAGCCTGTGGCTGTCCACCATCTGTGTAAGGAATTCACAATCCCAGACAAAAGAAATTGGCAAAGTCTTCTTTCTGTCTGTTCTCCAGAGCCTTGAGATAGCCATAAAACACCTGGACAAAATCAGCAGGTGATGGCAGGGGAAAGAGAATGATCAGTCACAGGCATTGTTGAATCCTTTGAACATTACTTATAGCTTGGACACTGCTGTCACCAGACACAGTTTGATCTTTGGTGAGCTTTCTGGAAGTGTTTTTTTCCCTGGCTTTATGACAACAGGGGGAACCAGATAATGCTGTGGAGGCAAAGCAGAATTTCCCCATCTTGTAATTTTTATCTCACCTTGTAACTTCATTTTTTGTTGCCTGTATTTGTCCTTCAATAATCTTACAGGGAAAAAGGCAGATTTTATACACAGAAAAAAATGTATCATATCTTTTTACCCATGTGCCCACCCTAACAAGTGGGCATCCTAACAGTGTTTATCTGTTACCCAAAATTAAAATTAAAAAATGTCTTAAAAATTGAGGTACATCACTGTCTTTCTTTTCTTTTCATGTTGATTTACACAAAACTTGAAATAATGACAATTTTGAATTTTCCTTCAATGTTCTTCTGGTATCATGTTCATAGAAAACTTACTTTCTTGCTTATTTATGATTTCTTAGAACTTGGTGATCATTAATTATGACCTTTATGTAACTTCATACTTCACAGTTTTAAGTTTGTGAAAAATCAATGCTTTCATTCACTTAATGATTTATTGTATTCTTTCCACACCATGGATGTGTTTTTTAACCTGTGCAGATGTTAGCATAATAAAATTAATCTTGAATTTAAGAGGATGAAGAAGTGCAGTGACAGGTTATAATATCTATAGAAGAGCATCTATACATGAAACAAATACAGCCACAAGAACATGCCACTTTTGGCAGGAAAGGAAGAAGTTTCCTACCCTTTAACCTGTTGAATTGGAGTCAGAATTTCAGTGCAGGGGTACTTAGCATTGAGACTGTCTTCCCAGTGTCAAGGGGTAAGTTTGTAGCTGTTGTTTGTTGCATTCCCAAAGTGAAGTCTAAACCATATCAGAAAACTGTTGGATCACTTCACACTTCCGCTGTCCACTCAATCCTTCTCCCTCCTGGTGTTTTCTCTCTCTTCTCCCCTCCCTATGCTCCTGCAAATACAACCCTTCTTCACAGAGCTGGTGTCAAGCTTCAATGAATATAGCTCTGTCTTGCTAAGTGTATTAATGCTGCACTCTGCTTCAGACATGAACCTCATTGCTCACCATAAAGCCTCTGTGTGGGTTTGTGTGTGCATATGTGCAGGCATGAGTTGATGTAGTTTGTTAAAGAAGGGACTGAATGCTGCAATTGTTTGACTGTTTCTGTGGTCCAAATGACATCTTTTAATCAGCTTGTATGAACCTTAGAGAAATAAGAGCCGAGATTTAAGCTTAAAAAAAGTTAATTAGAGAAGATTCTGTTATTTAACTGCAAGACAATTTGTGAGTAACTAAAACTAAGAAAACTTTTTATTCATTCTGCTTTCTCAATGTGGATAGCATCCATAGAATGAGTTACCAAAAGTGTTAATATCTTTTAACAGCAGTAATAATAATCCTTTCACTTTAGTTAATCATGTGCTAATCTCTTGGTAAGTCAAAAGTATTAGACCATTTAAAATTCATTTTGTCAGCTCAGCTGAAGTAACTGGCACAGTGGTGTAAACATTTGGAAGAAAAATCCTTCAAACTAAAATAACAATGTCATAAAGTATTTTGCTAGTTCTACACAGGAATTCTAAGGATGCTGTAGTTTCAGGTGATGGACAAAAGTATTTGGGTTTATACTGAAGGAAAATACTGCTATTTTATCTTAATGTGTACTATTTCTGAATTGGACTTCACTGTTTACTACTTCTCACTAAGCAACTAAGCATAATTATTATCTGAAAGATTTCTCTACTTGTAATGTTGTTTTTTTTTTTTCCCAGTAAATGTATTACTGATGCTTGCATGAAGTTACTTGTTCCTGAGATTTTTTAAGTTTGTAACTAATGAGGGAATTTCGCAAACATTATTTTCTTTTAAAATTTGTCTTGGTTGCGTAGCCAAAAAAGCTAATACCTAAGCTTTTATCATAGAATCATAGAATTTTAAGACTTGGAAGGGACCTTAAAGATCATCAAGATTCAACCCCCCTGCCATGGGCAGGGACACTTCCCACTAGAACAGGCTGCTCAAGGCCTTACCCAAGCTGGCTTTGAACACTGCCAGAGTTGGGGCATCTGCAACTTCCCTGGGAAACCTGTTCCAGTATAATGTTCCAGTTCACCATCTTCATAATAAAGAATTCTTTCTCATTTTCTCGCCTAGATTTCCCCTCTTTCAATTTGTACCTGTTCCCGCTTTTCCTATCACTACAATTACTGATGAAGAGTCCCTCTCCATCTTCCCTGTCGGCCCCCATCAGATATGGGAAGGTTGCTGTGAGGTCTCCACACAACTTTCTGTTTTCCTGAACAGTCCCAACTGTCTCAGCCTGACTTCATAGGGCAGGTGCTGCAGTCCTCTTATCAACATTGTGGCTCTCCTCTGGGCTTGCTCCAACAGTTCTATGTCCTTGTTTTGTTTGGGGCCACAGAGCTGTATGAAGCACTCCAGAGAGGAGGAGAGGAGGAAAATCACCTTCTTCAATCTAGTGGCCACACCACTTAGAATGCAGACTAGGATTCCATCCTTTTGCTCAAGCTTACCTCCTTGCAGATTGATTTTGGATTTGTTTTTGTCCTATCCACCACTCTTCTTTATAGTATTCTTCAAATCACTCCCTGAAAAGCTAAATCAGTTATTCACAACCTTCATAATTAGGCTATTCAGTTTAGACTTGATATAAATAGTGATAAAAGTTAATAATAAGAATAATTTTTGCTCCCACTTAGTCTTACATTAAAAATGGTAATATATTCTGTTTTACGTGGTTTTGTCTTTTGTAAAAGACTTCAGTGATCACCCATGTAGCTGTGAAAATTTCCTTTTTGATACCTGTCAGAATCGTATATACACTTTTTATAGGCTCTTTTCTACCTGTCTAAAACATTTTGAATTAAAAGGCACATTCTGAGAAGAGAGATTGTGTTTCATATTGAAAATGTGAATATAGTATCAAAATACTGTAAATCTCAATAGGCCTGTTACTATGAAGTTATTTCTATGTTTGAAAAATTGCTTTTATATAACAAAATTGAAAAATAATTTTTAAAATTTTAAATCATAAATTTGAAAATATAATTTTAATTTCTTTTTATGCCTACCTAAATTTCTTACTTCTCTATTGAAATCATTCATATCATGTGCACAAATGAACTCTGTGTATGACCGTAAAGATTTAGTCAAGGTTAACTTGATTTGTGATCTTTTAATTTCTATTTCGTGGGGGTTTTTTGTTGTTTTTTTTTTTGTTTTTTTTTTTGTTTTGCTTTGGGTTTTTGTTGTTGTTGTTGTTGTTGTTGTTGGTTTTTGTTTTGCTTTGTCCTTACTGTGTCTGAAGGGGCCACAAGTTAAAGCTGACCTCAAGAAAAGAATCGATAATCATCTTACTGCTACTTGACTTAGCAAAGTGTGTTCTCTGGGTATACCACAATATATAGTAGTATGTTTTGATTAGTTTTGATTCCTGAAAGCAAAGAGAACCTACAACTTGGACATGGTGCTTTATGTCTGTCAGGTCTGGAGCACTCTAGGAATGAAGTCACTTTAATTATTCTAATTTCTAGATGGGAAAATTGAATGAAGAAAGTAAGTGACTTTCCCAATGTAATAATGGTGGACCATGTCAGGCATTGTCCTTTCTGGGGCCTACAATAAAATAAAATAATTGTTAACTTTCAGGTTTCTCTGTTTGCTGATCAGAGGTAATATTTAGATCTGATTCATATTAGCTTGTACGTGTAGTGACAAATGCAGAAGATCATCTCAATCCATTTTACTAAGTGGATCCATTTTACTAACCATGATAATACTGTGTGTGAGTGTTCTTATTCGGAGAGTAGCCTGATGTCTTCTTCTGTTTCCTTTCATGTCTAGAGTTGCATTCTCCCATCTCTCAGCATTGTTCATTCATTTGGCCGAAAGAGACTGTTGATGGATCCTGATCACTCCTGCCTCAGTGTGCATACCTCAGCTCTCTCAGTTGTGTGAGAGCTTGACAGACAGAGATGCCCTTTCAGCTTAGGCATGTTATGTTACTCAAATGATCCATTTATTTTTAAAAACAGCATTTATTTAAGGGGTATGGAATTATTTATTTATACAAGAATGTGAGTTTAAAACAGTGGGATAGCTGACAAAGAATCAGAGAATCCCCAAAGCTAGGAACTTGGGTGACTTGTGCAAAGATGTCCTGGATCATAAACTTCTGTGTATGTGAAGTAATGGAAAATTATTAGTGACAGAATTACTTGTTGCAGTGTTTACCAGGAGGTGAATATTTGTAGTATGAGGACTTCAGTTCATAAAACATCAAATAAATGTACTCTGGTATATAAATATTTTTTAGTAGTTGTTATTCCCAGTTGATTCATACTGCTGTTCAAGTGTCCTGTAAACAGCTCTAAATGGAGTGACAGTCAGTATAGGATGAACATAGAGGTTCAGGCATTTCCCCTACCAGCTGTCTCTCCTGGCAGCTTCCCCCAGAGCCACTGCACCCACGTGGCAGAGAGAAATTACACTCATTGATCAGCAGCTTCTGTTTATGTCCTGGTGAAAACTGGGATACATTTCCCCATCGTCAACTCTTTACTAGGACAGTAAATTATGGGAAAGTAAAAATGCAAAATACGGGTGGTGGCAATGTTGTGTCACAGCCTTTTACCAGTGAATGTGGGATAGATTTCTATAAAGCAGTATTTACCTTTACTGAGTGGAAATTATATTATGTAATATATGTACAGCTCAAGCAAAACTGCATCATAAAAAAATTGACAGGAAAAATTTCTGAGACTAGAAGATGAGCTGAAAAAATTTTAAAGAGCTTTCTTTACCTTACAGTGGGTAACACATAAAAATAAGTGGTATGGAAAGAGCGAGCAGTATTTTAGTATTTTAGTATGAGCTTTTGATCAGAAGTGGTAACCAGGATTTGTTAAGTAGCTGGTATCTAACAGACACTTAACCTGCCAAATTGAATATTGAAATGAATCATATTGAACAATTGTTCCAAATCAGACTGCTGCACTGTAGAGTTTATTTTTCCACCCTGTATTGAATGGTCAAATTAAAATATAATACAGCCTGTCATAACTTCAGATATCTTCATTTGTAATTCAGAGATACAATCAGAAAATAATACAACCTAGATTTTGACCCATGATGAAGTGTGGTCCAAATAGTGATTTTTAGTGATTAAGGTGGAATAGTTCTTTAGTTGTCCCACCCTTCTTTTATTTTGCAAATATATTTATTTCTTAATGTGGCATACATTTTTTCTTCACCTTTGATTCCTAGTATAAATGAAACATGAATGGATATTCTTAGAAAAACCCCTTCTATATCTGGAAAATGAATAGCACTACCATTAATGTGGGCACTGCATCATGGAACAGCTACTTAATTTCAGGAAACAGTCTAATGAATATGAACACTTTAGAAATTAGTTGCCCATTTCATTAATTGTTTATCTGTGAATGAAAAGAGCTAGTCAAGCAAAGATACTGTTTGGTTTCTGGAAATTGCTCCACCAAACTATCTCCAGATGTTGGGGGAGGTGGGGAAGGAGGAAACTTCATCCACGTTTTAATACATGAAACTTTAGTAGCATGCTCACAATTCATGATCTGTGTTTGGATGCCATTTTTGCTTTGTTTTCTGTGAAAGAAAGAAGGTCTTCTCTTTTTCCAGACTTTTTCCGGCAGAACAAACTCTATAGCAAGGAGTCTACAGCAATATGTTCTGCTGAAGTAGGAAGTATCTAGCTGGATAAAAGAAACTGGTTGTTACATTTTCAGATTATATAATATAAAATTTGAATTTTTCTCTTAAATAATTGGAAAAATAATTAAATTTTATAAATTATATTTTAGTGTAAATGATACATGTCTAACAAGAAAGGATAGATACTAAAATTACAAAAAAAATGAATTTCAGCAAAATACATGGTAGTAAATGTATTTCTAGAGTGCCAGCATGCTTTAAGACGGTCTCCTTCCAACTTCTTATTAAAGTGATTTCACTCTTAAAATATATTTCTTTCTGAATATATGTCAGTTAACAAACAAGTCTGTGTTGTGTTTTTGATATTTCATTTATTTTTTCTCTTCCTCTTAAAAATGACATTTTTCTGGACTGTGGGCTTGGATTTTTTGTCACAATTTGTTTGCTCTTTTTTTTCTGAGCAGTATCCCACTCCTTACACACTTTACTCTTCCTAAAAGAAGGATTACAGCTTCTCACAATTCTTTTTCTATGAAATATTAGGGGAACTCATTTCTGAGTGATAACCTGCCAAAAATAACCCAGAATCTGTGTTCAGGGCTGAAATTTTCATATCTGTTAATAAAAGCAACTGTGACACAGTTCACTTTACAGCTATTTTCCAGATTATTTTAAATAATTGAGCATTAGAAGAATCTGTCTATTCCCACAGGAAAAGCTGTCCAATAAGCCTCTTCCTTCGTCTAAGGGTCACAGAGGAAACCCTGGCTAGACATTTTGGTGACTAATTTAAACTATCTGGCAAGACAATTGATAGCACCCTTCCTTTGTGTTGTGACAAATATATTTCGACTGCAGTTTATTAACATAATCCAGCACAACCACAGACATATTGTATGTATTATAGCATAGAATTAGAAACATTTTTTGCACATCACAGTCTTTATTCTCTCTCTTTTTTGACAACGATCTGGATAATTGCCTCAGCAAATGAACTGCTGTGTTCAGTCTGTTTCTGTAATTTCATAAATTGTTTTCCATGCTAAAACTAAGCAAGCTTTTATTGAGTACATATAAAGAACCACAGTGTAATTGCAGAAGCAATATTATTAAAAAGTGTGACAGAAATGGCATTTTAACTGACAACAACTTTTTATTTGCTTTATTACAACAAATCAAATATATCATGAAGTGCCAGTTAGTGAGCAAGTGTCTTTTGCCTCTTTCTCTCTCTCTCTCTTTCCCCCTTTCAAGCACACATGCACACATATACACAGGCTTTGAACTGAGACTTACCATAGAAGATTACCACATAATCTGGATCATAAATTACTAGCTGAGGTTTCCACCATTCCAGGAAATTTTATTTAAAATTTAAAGTAAGAGTGTTTGTCTCAAATAAGTTAAATATTTAGCTTTTGGACTTTTGTCTGAATATATTGGTTCCCTTTATTGGTAAATGGAATTAGAATTACTCCCATTACATGGATGGCAAAAGTGAGATACAAGAAGTGATTAACTTTCCCCAGACTCAAACCCAGTGAATGACCAGGCTAAGAATGAAACTTAAATTTGCTGTCTTAATCATTGAACCATATAGTCTGCAATCAATATGGCCTTGATCCAGAGCCCACTGAAATCAATGAAAAGGAAGGGTTTGACCAGGTCCTGTATGTTATGTAAAGTCCTTCCTTAGGTTTTTCTTCAAAATATGTGGTTATTAAATTGCAGTTTTTCCATACAATACTTTTGTAGGGAGTAATTAAATCAATCAGTGACAGTGATAGAATTTAAATCAGGAGTAGTGGCCAGGTTTCCTATTTCTGACTCCTGTCCTTTTAACTTATTTTAAGTGGGGCACCTTTTTATATATGAAATGTTCATATATTTAAAATCCATTGCATGTATATAAATACACACATATATATATACATATACATAAACACACACACACATATATATATGTAAGGAATCTGGTCTGCATTTCTTTATGGTTTCCAGGGCTATGTATTCAGTCCTTTGCATTTAATAGTCCTCAAATGAGCACAACTGCTGGCATGAACAATACTGTGTGAAACACTAGCATGTATCATTGAGTTTATAAAGTGTGTGCAGGCTGGAGCAATGTGGATTGTGAAGTTAATTTTACTAAAGAAGAAGTAAAAAGGAAAAAAAAAACTAAAGGGTTTTGAGAAAATATTAAACTAAAAGCATGATTTAAAAATTGGTTTTACTGTAATGTAAATGTAATGTTTTCAGTATTTTTCACATCCTTTTTTACTGTCTGTTCTGTGATATGTCCACAGGTTTTTATAAGATTAATAGAATTGCTGCAAAAATTAGTGAGATGGTCATGAAACATAAGAGGCCATTTCATTTATGTTTTGTAGTTCTGAGAAGAGGGAAAAATGAGAACAACTGAGAACAGGGAAAAATGAGAACTGAACCATAGTAATGGTATTTAGTTAATCTCCTCACAAAAATTAACTGCATGAAAACTTGCCTTGATTCATATACTGGTCATTTGTGATCCTTAAAATTGGTTCACCTAACAGCTCAAGATCTGTGAAAACCTGAAATTATTGACCCGGGCTCATTGGTGAGTTCTGGTTGCAATACTAAGGAAAGAGTTTAAACAGGTGTTCCTTCCAAGGAGCTTCCTGGTGAAATATTTTTAAACTTTTTTTTTTTTTTAAATAACCTTTGAAACTTATATAAACATCTCCTATAAAAGTCCATAAATATCTCTGTTTTCTAATAGGCTACTTAGATGTGGTTTTAGCATGTCTGATATTACAGTTATATTTACCTTTTTTTGCACGGTACTCAGAAACATATCTGAGTACTCCACATCTTGCTGATGTCTTGCCTTTAAAGGAACTGTACAGTGTCATGTACTCAGTTAGTTTATTTTAGCATTTTTCTTAGATGAACTTTGAGGTATTCTGAGTTCTTAGATGTCCAGTAATTTTTAGTTCCAGGCTTAGCATGATTAAAGGGATTTTCTTTTCCAGAGTTGGAATTGAAATTTGAATTACCTGTATGAGGCATACTGTTGAGTGAACAGCAGTGTTAGTGAAACCAAATCTACAGCTTTATTATTATGCTGAAACTTATTACAGATCTTTGATCTCCCCCAAAGCTTCTCTCGAGTCCACCTTCAGCAGCACTTGTCATCCAGATCTACCTTTGCTTGGCTAAGCAAGATGCGTGGTGTGTCTAGGCAGGAGCTGCTGGTTGACCAGCTGCTACAGCCTCACTATTAAGGAAGTGCAGTGGAATGCCCTGGCTGGAGGTACCTAGCAGGCCAAAACAAAAGGGTCTGGGGACTGCATGTAGCTTCTGGGCCATGTTTTGTGCTACTGTATTAGAAGAATTAGGTACATTTGCAAAGCCTACCTTTCTACCAAAGACAGCGAAAGCACATTCAAGGATTCAGAAATTGTGGAAGGGTAAGAGGATTGACACATGGACTCTAGAGTTGCTTAACTAACGTTTCCCTTGGAGACATAGTCAGATAGGTTGACAAGCCTTTTAGTTAAATTATAGTATAATTATTTTCTTAATTTAGTAGGACAAACATTTTCCACTTTTTGTCATACACTTGACACAAAAGGAAGTTAAAGTATCCCTCTGTCTGGCTTCCTTTCACCAACATGCAAGCTGGAGTCCAAGAGTCTTCTGGCTGAATCTAGTGATTCATGGGGTATATTTGCCTCATCTGGTCTCCATGCTGAGGTTTCATGCACATGGAATTTTGAGGAGTGTTCCTTATACCAGTTCATTATTTGTTGAGAACCTGCTGTTCTGCGAAAAATGATTCCTCAGAAAGCTACTGATGTTGCTCCATTCTTTATATTCATAATTTGTATCCTTGAAAAGATCAGTAGCCTTTTAGTTTATAAAAGTAATAATGTTTTATTAAGTGAGATAAAGAATAAGACCAAAATACTTCTGGCCTTTATATATTTTTTTCTCAAAATATGAGTGTATTTCTGATCTAGCAAGTTACAAGTCTTTTTGAAAAATTGTCCATCAGTGATACAGATAAATTCTCAGTAGTTAAAATCTTCTGGTTCAGAGCTGCACAGGTGGACTCAAGAACTTGCAGATGCTTTACAAAATAGTCTAAATTAGTCCTGATATTTTGCTATAACCATTAACTATCAAGGTAACATATGTACATTGAGAACGCTAGTAAAATGCATTTGAAAGGAGGGTGTGTGGGTGTGTGGGTGTGTTTGGGATATTTAGTCTAGAAGTCATTAAAGTGAATTTCATACTTCCTCTTTTGGTGATTAATGTCTGTCTGGATTTCAATAGGATGGATACACATGATGTGCAATGGCATGTTTTCACATGTGAGCTTTGCAGGGCTGTGGCAAACCGATCAGTTTGTAATTATGCCAATTTCTTCCAAAAATGTAGTACTTAACCCTTAACATACCAAATTTTAAATACTTCTAAATCAGAGAGGTCAGTATATCTATCTAATTTTCATCTAATATATTTTTTTCATTTTTTCATGTTTACATCTTTGTCCCTAGTGCTTTTGATATTTCTGTCTCTCTCCGTCCACCTTCTGCCTTTGTCCCTCCCTCCATGTTTTTTCTCTGAATTTTAACCAGTGCTTTCCTTCACCTTTTATTTCCTTCACTATTGCTGGTCAGGTAAGTGTTCTGCTTCTCTCCACATATTTTTCACTCCCTTGAATTTTTACAAGGCAGTAGAATAGCTTTACAACTTCTCCTTGTATTAAGTAAACAATTGAAAATTCATCAGTTGCTCATAAGCAGTGATTTCCCAAAGCATGTCAAGTATTTAAGATTTAGGGGAAAAGGAACAACTTAGTATAGATCCAAAATCTCATTTGACTTTACATATTGTGCCTGATCAAAATCCCCTGAAAACATTAGAAAAAATCACAGAAGTAACAATTTTGTTTCGGGAAAATTATGTAAAAGTCTGTTCTCCTCTGCCAGGATTCCCTTCAACAGTATTGAATTAGGATGCTGACTCAAAAGGAGAATTTACAGGGCTCCCAGAATTACAGGTTTCTTTCAGTGGCATTTAATAATATTACTATCTAATCACTATTAGATACTGTCTTTCTCAGTAATTGGGTGAGTGAGATGCCTTCTGAGTTAACAGTTTTGCCAGTCTCCTAGGGAGCATCTGCTTTTCATCTTTCAGTCCTTACTCAATGGGGCCACTGTTTCAGAGAAGGGAAGAAATTTTTAAATGAGGTGAAGAACATTACCATATATGCTTACTACTGAAAGGTGTATTTTAAACTGCTATACCAACAGACTTGAATGATAATTTTGAGAAGTAATACATCTACATGAATGTACAGATATGGCCTCCAATGGTTTCAGAGCAGTAGTTTTACAGATGAGACTTCCTTTGTGCTGTTCAGTCAAAAATTGTTCTAAGCTTACTTCTTTACCCTGCCACTGCCACACCCTCTCGAATGCTGCAGCATTTCTGCAGTTCCTCAGTCCTGGTCCTCAGTTACCCTTTAAGCCATGCCTAGAAGTTTTTACTGATGACTGTCACTACACGTGATTTATTCTTTCTTTTAGCCAGTCCAAATCCCAGCCCAATAATTTCTCCTAAATCAGATGAAAACAGCTTTCAATCAAGGGTTCTGCTAGGTCTCCTTGTCTAATGAACTCCTCCTTCAAACCCTGTCTCCTGGGAACAATCCACACTCTCTGGTCCCTCATTTTGTTCTTCCCCCTGCTCAAAGGAGCCTCACATCCTGTGCCCTGACACCAGCCCTAGGGCTACCTGGCTGCTCTAGGGCTGACCAGCCTGTCCTGCTCTCCTGCGCATGGTGGAATCTGCTCTGGGCAAGTTTAATTTCCCAAAAGAAGAGGTGTTTGAGAAAGAGGAGATGTCCTTCATGTAGACGGAGAGAGATTGCCTTTGCCTGCACTGTAGCCCATGGTCCCACTCACCTTGTGTTCCCCTGCCTACTGGTAAAAGGTAAATATCAAGAAATGAGGAAGGGACAGAACTTGCATGTGGTGGGGAAAATGGGAAAGAGTGGAAAAACAGCGTGCACAGCAATGCCCTAGATGTAGCTTTTCAGACTTTGCTCTTCGAGGTGTACATGGCTGCTTTCCTGCTGTCTCCTAATTAGAGAATTTCTGCTTTCTAGATTTAATTATCAGTCTCTCTTCCTGAGCTGTTAATTGTGATTGAAAGGTAGAGGAATGAGGAAAAGAGCCATTGAGTCACTCAAGAAGTCAGTGAAATTGGTCTAGAAACAACACCTTCATGCAGTCATGTGAGGACTGTTCTTTATCTTCATGTTTGGCTTCAGAGATGCCTTTGTGGTTTTTTTTAGCCACTGCAATTGGTAGGTGGAATTCAAACATGAGTAACAGAGGCTTCCAGTTTCTGTGTTGAGGACAAACCAGCTAGACTGATATTTTGTGCTGTGTGTCACGATGGCATCTCAATGCACTGGTCCTGTTCTGCTGGGAAATACCTGCCCTGCTTTTATGAAAAATTGCTTGAGCACCGGAAGCAATGTAGCCAGATGTGTGTGGTGTGCTGCTTTTGCAAATCTCTGCAGAAGAGCTTTATGAATTTCTGTATGGCATTCATTCCACTCTGCAATATGGACATCACTGGCCCCCTTCCTGCCTCTGGCCCAGCCAGGCAATGAATTGATGTTTTCATTTCTCAGAAATATGCTAACACCATGTTAAAGGCCACTGTCATCGTCTTGTGTAGTTCAGTCTTCACCTAGGAAAACTGAGATTATTCTCTGTACTTGGTGTTCTCACCAATTTCAAAATTGTGCTGATATATATATATATATATATATATATATATATATATATATATATATATATATAAAGAAATTAAATGGTAGGTGGGAAGGGAAAATAATATTAAATATCATTAATTTATATTTTTTTGATAGCAAACAGATCAAGTTCTTTGTCACAAAGACAGGAAATAGTGTATCTAACCTAAGTTGGTAGGTCTTCTGTGAAAATGTGCTTCACTTAAACTGTTTATGTACAGTGTGGCATTGAAAAAAAGGCTAAAACTCAGAAGTGCTTTTTCCTTATGTTTTATGTGGGGTTTTTTTTTTTCAATTTGAAAAGGATTTACATTGATTTAAAGACATTTTTCTAGATTTTGCTTTGAAAACAAATCATGTCATAGAGCTTTGCCAAAATAAACTTGGCAGCTTACATTTTCTTTCCTTTTTTCTGAGTGTTGGCATGTAATGAATATTAATGGAGCATCACTTCCTGGCTTTTGGCATGATACTTTCTTCATGTAAATACTGCTTTTTGAAATACCAAAAGCCCATGTACAGTTCAAGTCTTCAATTAAATTTAGATGAATTTATAAAGAATGTTCATTTTTTAATTGTGAATGTGTTGAAAATTTGTATTAATTTTGTTGGAAATTTAGGGGAAGGCAATTTCATTAGTTTGAATTCCTTAGCTACTTAGCACATCTTGTTCCTCTATGTCTTGTTTAAACTCCTGGAGTTAAACTCCTTTTCTTTTTGAGCATTTTGCAGCAGCAGGCACATTTTCAGCAACCAAATAATAATAGTGAGAAGTGAATCAGTCTGAATAAAGTGGAACTGACCTGAATTTAATCCTCAAGCTGAAACTAACCACAACTATTTTTTTTTTAGACATTACTATCACATACCTCTGCATCATGTGGCTTTTCCTAGGAGTGGAAGCAGACTTATCAACATACTGCAGCAGACTCAGTTTTAGTGGCATGTCTGGCAGAACTGTTACCCAAAAACTCTGGAATTCTCACTAGAAGGGTGGCTTTTAAGCAATTTCCAGACCAATTTTCACTCTAAAGAGTATTAGGTGGAGTATTATCAGAGTGGAGAAAAGAGCCTGTGCTTATGATTGCATCTTGTTTTTACCAATCACTAGCTTGTGCTTGGCTAAATATTGCTTTTAATTATGAGCTGGTGGAACTCTCACAAAAAATGAGAGAAGAGTCTCCCATTTGTCTCATTGTGACTTGAACTTTTCATCATGAAAATCTGCTGGCTATAATAAGGTGACATATGAATTTCTTAGAGCTGAATTTAGTCCTCTCTGTAGTGCATGCTTGTTTAATGTTAGGGCCATCCATCACGTAGACCCCAAGGTCTAGACAGAGGAACTCATTCCATCTGGCCTGGTGCTTTTGTCCCACAGGAGAAAAAAGTTGCAGTTAAGGGTGATCTAACTCCTCCTGCACACAGACAGGCATTTACTGTGCAGCTAATAATGACATACATGTATGTGTAGGTAGCTGACAGCAGGAAATGGCATTTGTGATGGTGAGGATGGCAGTTAGAGCTCATCAGAACTGCTGCTGAGTTTATCTGGAGAGGAAGGGCACTAGGGAGCAGCTACAGCAATGTCTGCAAATAAAGAGTACCAACCATTAATACCTGCTATGATTACCACAGGTTTAAGTGTCCCTATGCAGCCTTCCTGCCCTACAAGCATCAAAATGCTGAGAGCAGGATTTGCTCCCCTCAGTTAGATAGTTAGGCTGATAGCTTTGTGCTTTACTCTCTTAGGCTGATAAATTCAAAGTGTGCTAGAGAGCTGACATACTTTAGAAACTATAATAACCTTCTCAATTTTATAGTTTGGGAGAGGGTAGGTTGTTACTGACACATTTTCCAGGTTACTGTGTTTTCTTTTATTTCATAAAACTGTAAAAACACCTATGATGGGCTTACAGTGAAACAGGACAAGTCTCATATTGATTGCAATTAGAAGAGACTCTGGGCCAGTGTTTCCAAGCCATTTCACGGGTCTGGTCTGCAGACCAAAAAGCAGCCTGGTCTGCTTTTTCCATATATGTGCAAGTGTGTATATGTATTTGCTGCAAAGTGTTTGCATATTACATGGTGACCAAAGTAGCTTTTGTCCTCTGATTAACTGGAGGGTGCTAGGAATAAATACAGGGTTCAGCATGAGCACAGCATGTTCTCATAAGTATACATGCTGGATTAGAGCCTGCAGGCTGGACTTTGCATAGGGAGTGAGAACATTCCTCTTTCTACCGACTACACTTCGCACTTGTGTAATGAGTAGCAGCAGGATTACTGTGGCTGGTGTTGCACTTGGCGAGGTCTAACACCAGCCTGGCAGAAGACAAATGGAGGAAATACTAAACATGCAAAGAATATTGTATTCCTCTGGATAAAGGTGGGAGAGAGCTTGTAAAAGAAGCTGGGAATGCACTTAATTCACTCAACTTTGTCTATGAGGATAGGGGTTGATTTTTAAAGGTGCTGAACACTAGCAAATCAAAATGGACAGTCAGGATTTCATAAATACAAGCTACAAATAAGCACACTGTTTGCTTCCTTTATTGAAATAAACTAGAAGATAAGTGGTTTCAAATACAATGTATACTGTCAAGTGGCAAAAGTTGCTGTTACTTTAATATGGCATATTTGAATAGATTATTTTGGATGGGGTAGCCTGATAGTTGCTGGGATATCTGTATAGCTGTTGTCATTTTCAGCTGAATGCATCTGTCCAAATAGATGAGTTTTATTTAATAAAATAAAAAAGAAAATTAAAAATCTCATTTTTAAAAAAGAAAAAAAAAAAGAAAAGAAAAAGCAGAAAAAAAGAGAAGAAAATGTTCTTCATTAGTTGGCTTACTTTTTCTGCAGAATTTTTAAAGTTTAGGAATGCTGGGAGTACTATTTTCCTTATTCCAGATCTGAGATACAGGAACAGATTTTCAAAACCAAGTCATAACTCCCATTACCTAATCTGTCTTAGATCTGTAGATAAATGAGTCTTCAGGGTCCAGAGATAATATTTTAACATGCATTTCAAGGTATAAATTCACCTGTTAGTGTGAAGAAGAAATGGGTAATATCGAAGTCAGACTGGTGACCACTCCTGTCACTATATAATACACAAAAGCAATGGAAAATACAAGCAAAACAACTATGATTTTTTTCCATTCGTCCAGTGTAGTGTCTGAGTTCTCAACTGATTTCAAATAAATGTATGTAGTTGCTAAGCTATTATAAGAAAAGAGATTAGAAGAAAAACTATATGTAAATGTAAAATGTCCTGTGTGTTTGTCGTGTGTGTTTGTATGAAGATGCCTTCCTAATTATAAAAGCAGGAGAGAGCACATTGATCTTTCAGAAACAATTAGATAGTCATTTGGCCCAACTCAGGTACAATAACTGTGATCTATGCAAGACAGTAATACTAAGAAGTTCAAGAAGCATTTGAACAATACTCTCGGGTATATGGTGTAACTCCTGGGGATGGTGCCGTGCCGGGCCAGAAGCTGGGTTCCATGATCCCTGTGGGGCCCTTCCAACTCAGCATATTCTCTGATTCTGTGACAAATTCGTAAGGTCAGAAGCAAGAAATGTAGCATCTCTTGACTACCTACTTTGGTGCTCAGGGACATGTTGCTGTTACAGAAACTGTGGTAGCAGGCTACCAGGTAGCAGGCTATTTCTTACCTAACGTAGCAATAAATAGGCAGGTGTAAAACAGGAGGCAATGGTATTTGTAGGACTGGTGACAGATATGAAAAACATTGCAACTCTGTGGTAAGCTTCGCAGGCTTTGTTGGTCATCTTCCTGGAATTGTGCTCAAAAATTAGTTTCTCCTTGCTTACTGCTTCTTATGTTTTAAACAGATGCAGAATTTTCAGATAGCCGTCAGTTACACAAATAAGAAAGAAAGAGTTTCTGTTCTCCCTCCAACACTGCCCCCAACATAAAATTTATTCTAGCTTCATTGTCAGCAAATTACTTTATTTGTCTCAGGTATCACTCAGGACTATTGCCTTAAATTGCAGCCACCTGACTCTAATTAGTTTTATTTTCTGCCCATGTCATCAACTATTACACATAACAATATAAAAAGTAGGAGTAATAAGGAGGACGAAAGTTACTTAAGATCAACATCCTCAGAACTTCTGCATGTATTGAAGGTCATTTATGCTTCCCAAAATTGAGTCCCAGATCAAACTGGATACTAAAAATTGGGAAGCATCAAGAAATAAATAATGTCTGTCAAGAAATAAATAATAAATAATCACTGTCAATGATCTACAATGCTATCTCTAGATAAAATCTTTATCTCTAATTGTCTCACATGTATTCTTTTTACACCATTCTTTTTATGGAAAGTTGTTAAAAAGAGACATTGCTCATTTTTGCATGTGACAGGACACTAAAGGAAAAGTGTCTTTTTTAAATTGATTGGCATTTCCTTTCTGTGAATCCTTGGAAATGAAATGAAGGTTGTAGGTCAGGAAGAGGAAAGCTGCATTGCTGCATAGTCTTTGCAAAGATACTATTTCTTCTATTTAGAAATATTACTGGGTTTGTTGTCTTCTACAAAAAAAGGGTCATAATTTTGGGATATATTACCTCTTGTTTCTCTTCACACTGCTTCTGAAATCTAGAAATTAAGTGATGTTTTAGCATAGGTTATGGATTTCAAGTGAAGACTGAGCCTCTGTGTATCTTCTCTGCCCACCCTGAGACAGACAGAAATCACTATGACAATTATGATATACAGCGTTGAAGGTAATTTCTGAAGATGAGTTTGTGTTACCCCCCTCATATGCTTTCAACAAAGACTTGCTGACTGAGCGCATCCTAAATATTGTGTCAGCCAGGGCCACATCATATGGAATATAACGTCTATTCTGTGAAAATTACTTTTGTTACTGTGAGGAATGCTTAAACTCAAAGGTCTGCTGGCACGTGTCTCTCACTCTCCTAGCAGTTTGTGGATTTTAGAATTACAAAAATGCTTACCATGCATACACACATCAAGTTCTGTGCCTTTTATTAGTAACCCTAATGTAGCACCCTTCCTCAGTCTGATGCTGAGTCTGATCGTACCAAACCTCCTGATTCTGAAGGAGAAGGAGGAATCTCTTCACATTTAGTCAAGATCGGATTTCTTTGATTACAAGAGAAAAAATAAATGTTACAAACATGTTTTGCCTGACAAATCATGTCCTATCTTATATGAGTTGGACATTGTATGTTGTAAATCTGTGCAATTACAATCATGCTTTTAAATGTATGTTACAATGATTTAATGAGACATGAACTTGATGATAAAAATTATTTAAATTTTAAGGTTGTGTAGAGGGGAGGCCTGGGAGAACAAAGACCTTCTGAATTCATACATGATACTGTAGGATGGAAACCAGCTTTGTACGAGTAGGTATATTAGGAAAAAAACAGCACCAAAACAAAACAAAAAGACCCTACCCTACTTGAAAAAAAGATCAGCCTGATAAAGGTTCTGCTTCAGATTATAAAAGCAAATAAATATATATATGTTATATTGTATTTCTAGTATAGCTAAAGGACAACTTCCCATGAAATAGTGCATTCCTTTAGAATTGCAGATTTTCATAATTTTTTTTTAAACATTCCTATTGTAACCTACATCAAAAGGGCAGCTATGTTTCTTGTGTCTGACTATACATATGCATTATAAAAAAGTGAGTCTACTGTAATTACCAGTTTGCAGAGCGAATTCCTGCAGGGTTTGTACTCTCCCCATTAGTAAAAGAGATAAGTTGAAATGTATTAAAATTTCACTGTACAACTGGGAGTTTTTGTTCACAGTAAATGTGGTAATGTTTCTTCATTGCTTGACTGTTTGTGTTTAAATTTAGGCAGTGTGCCCAACAGGGACAAAATTATAGGATAAAGCTATGTATAAAAGAAAATCCTTCTGAGAAAACCAATAACATTTCTCCCTCCACTGCCTGCCCCCCTTCTCCCTCTTTTCTCTCTCTCTCTGGTTTTATTACATGTATGTATATATGTGTATATATATATATATATATATATATATATATATATATATTTAAGTTCCATTCTGGCCAAAGAGAGACATATTTCACACTTACTGGAACTCTTCTCTCTCCTAAATGAGATGAAGGGATAGAATGTACTTTAACGAATATTTGTGAAAAAATATCCATTGCTTTGTTTTTGGGAAATACCAAAGAAACAAAATTAGGAAGAAATAATAAAAGAAATGCATATTTAAGTAATGAATTACTTCATCTAATTAAGAGATTTTTTTTTTCACCTATTAGTCTAGCTTTTTGGGGACAGGACAAAAAATCCTAGGTGGTTTTCTTATTATTATTTGCTTATAGTGTCAGTTTAGTAGCTGACAGGGTTGGTCACTGAAGGAACAGTGCAGGATTGAGTATTTTATTAATGTGAATAAGAAGTTACTGCTTTAGTGTATAACTTAAGAGCAGGATACATAGTATGGAGTTTTCACCTTGAAGAGAGAGAAAAGATTATTTTCTTTTTAGAATTGTTTTCAAAATAATAAAATCTTTCATCATAATTCTTTCATGTAACTTCTGTAGAACCCATATTTATCTTCAGTGGCTAAAATGCAGCACAGTGCAGTGTAAATCCACGTAATTCTTTTTGCCAAATTGAAAACCCATACTTTAGGATCCAGAAAGCAATAATGTCTGAAAAGGAAAGAAAATCCTGAAAGACAAAACTTCCTGAAGAGCAGATCAGACAGTAAACAATGTATTTGTGATATTATTTAAGGAGAATTCCTGAATAAACAGACAGAAAGAAACAGCTATTCCATGGGTCATGTTCTATTTTACTTTATATCAGATCTTGCTTATTCTTTAAATTTATAGAAAAAGTGGAAAATAAAAAATCTGATTTTGCTAGCATAATTTTGTGTGGACATTTGCATTTTTATAAGGTTCCATATTTACTTGTTAGAAGTGATATATTCACTTGTAATTTTTACTGAACAGACTGAGATTGATCAAAACTAGTCTACAGATTATGAGTTATCTGATCACCTTTAAGACTTTTAACATTCTTATCTTCTGATTGATTTGTGGAGAAACAATAGATGAAGAATAGATACTAGGCTTAATATATTTGTTATTTGATTTAATAGATGGAAGTAACTCTTTTTCGACTACTTAATAATTACTGAAAAAACCCTCTTGTGGATTAATGACACAATAGTCCACATAATGTTAAAAATTGTTGACAATTTCCTTCCATGTTCATGCTAGATCCACAGGTTCTATGTCTTTTTTAAGATGCTAAAGGGAAAAAAAAAAAAAACAAAACCAAACTATTTTTAAGCATATTTAGTTTTAATTTTTACATTACAAGTTTAGAATTACTGGTTTACATACTTTATTCTGAAACATCTCCTATAAGGCAGTAGAAGTTTGTTTTGAATAGCAAGGCTGACACCACACTATAAAAATATATGTACTTTATAGTATATATATGTGTGTGTATATATATATATATATATATAAATTACAGTAATATATATAAAAGAATATATATACTTTATAGTATATATATTCTTATCATGAGAATATACTTTCTCCAATTCGGTTGCCAGAAAGATGCACTTGTTTTCTGGAATACTATCACCTGGACTTTTCGTAGAATCATGCGATGATGGAGAGGTTAGGGGAAGGAAGGAATTTTTAAATATCATCTAGTCCAACCCTCTGCCATGGGCAGGAATATCTTCAACTAGATCGGGTAGCTCAGAACCTTGTCCAGCCTGACCTTGAATGTTCCCAGGGATGAGGCATCCACCACCTTTTTGGGCAACATGTGCCACCCTCCTCAAAAAAAAATTCTTCCTTGTATGTAATCTTACTTACTTCCTTACCCTCTTTCAATTTAAAACTTTGTCCTATTGCTACATGCCCCTGTAGAAAGTCCCTCTCCAGACTTCTTCCAAGCCCCATTAGGTACTGGAAAGCTGTTATATGTACTCTATGGAGCTTTCTCTTCCCCTGTCTGAACTATCCCAATTCTCTCAATCTTTCCTCATAGGAGAGGTATTCCAGCCCTCCAATCATTGTGGTCCTTATTTGGACTAGCTCCAAAAGGTTCATGTCCTTCCTTTGCTAAGGACTCCATAGACAAATGCAGTACTCCAGGTGGGGTCTCACTAGGGCAGAGTAAATCACAGGTCCAGGGCAGGCCAGTAAAACCAGTGGAAGCAACTTACCTCCTGTGGTCTCTAAGGAGACAGTGAGTTGTGGTTACTTGAGATGAGTGCCTGGGTGTAGCCTGCAGTGTCATTCTCTACAAAAGCCATGGTAGAGAAGGGTATGTGAAACTTCTTACGGGTGCATCTGTGCATGTTGGATACCTGCCTGACACTGACTGCTTCCTTAGTAACATGTGGCTGAACTCCAGTGACTGAGAGTGTTGGTTTCATAGCAGAAATCTGGTTTTCATCCGTAAGAACAAATATGTGTGTTTGCTAACAGGCTCTTGGGCATAGGCAATCTCATTCATAAATCAACTATGTTTTTTCTTCAAATTTTAAGCAAAGAAGCACTTGTCAGTCTTAATTTTTTCATTGCAAATAGCTTTGATGCCTGAGACCCTCAGGCTTGTTTTGCATGCTATAGAAACATAAGGTGATACTGTACCTGCAGTATTTGTATAGTATCTTGTAGGCAGCCCTGTGAGCTGAGTGTCTAGAAGCAGTATAAAGCTCAACAGACACTTCCTGAAACATAGAACATATACTGTGCATTCTATTTCTCTAGAAAATTCCAGGTAGCATTCCTTAACACAGGTGTCTACTTTTACTGGTGTCTGGGGTAGAACTGAAGAGCAGCTCCTAAATTAATGCAAGACTACAAACGATTTTTTTTTTCTTTCTTCTCATTCCCCATTTACTTAACAGCTCCTTCTCAAGAAGACTTGAAAAGAGTTTTCTAGCATGCTTAAAGACTAGGTTTTCCTTACTCCAGGAAAAGCTGTTTTATCCTGTTAACAGCTTTCTCTCTTGTTAGCATCCTTCCCTTCATATTATATTAGTAACTGTTTTCTTGAGTGCTACAGAGAAATATAATAATATTATTACCTTTCAAATTGTATTTACTGAAAATAAATACAAGCAAGAAACAATAATAATATAATGTGATGTGAAATTGCTAATAAAACACTGCAATGCAGTGAATAACTCAGAAGATATTTGAGTACCTCTCAATGGGAGAGAGATTAAAAATGTCATAGCATTACATGAATGTTTCAGACCATTCAAATGCAAAGTAAATTCCCCCTTACTGTATTTTGTTTTGGGAAAAACATTGTTAGGTTGTTAGTATTGAAGTTAGTAATGGTCATGTATCAATTAAAGTTATTTTCTCTAGGTGATTCCTATGTATAAAATCATTAATTTACTAATGATAAATAAAAGTGAACTTGTATCATAAAAAAAACTGTTAAAATTTTTGTGCCAACAGAAGAAATAATAATGCTGAGTGTTTCTGCCTTACCTTTTCCCTCATACCTCACCATGTTCTGTGAGCAGCTTATTATTAGCCTTATCTCTGAAAAAGTATATATTAGCATTACTCTTTTTTTTTTTCAGATTGGGCAGTTATAGGTTGAGTGGTTAAGTAAATTCATCTATTGGAGTGACAGATTCAGGATCAGTATCAAGGCATTCCCCCTCTTCCTGTCCAATGTTTTGGCTTCTGAATTACTGATACAAACATTTTATCTGAGTTTCAAAATTGTCATTTTTGTACCAGAATTGCATGATGGAGGTATATGGTCACGTTGCAGAGACAGAAATACTTCTGCAGAAATGTTTCTGCTACATTCTGGAGAAAGTACAACAAGCACTTTCACCCCAATTTTCCCTCTTTTTTATAAGTTAAAATGTACATGAGAAGGGGGATAATGAATCCCTTGTTTTATTTTGCTTGTGGGTTTTTTGCTTTACCTAACTGTCTTTATCTCAACCCACAAATTTTTTTCACTCCTACTTTTCTGATTTCTCTCCCCCATCTCACTGTGAAGGAAGTGAGCAAACGTTTGTGTGGGGTTTAGATGTCAGCTGGGTATAAACCAAAACAGCTCCCTATAATACCAGTCTCATTACAGGAAGGTGATATTGTGCATTTTCTAAATGTCAGGATACAAATGATCCTCCTTTTGGTGTTCATTTGAAAATAAACTGTATTCTACTCTTGATTTGCCAGCTATTAAAATAGTGCGATTTCATCTGGATCTCTACGGCAGAATTTTTGCTGTGATCTTTTAAAAAAGTTTTTAATTGGCAGGAAGAAAGTATTTATTTGGATTCATAAAGTAGCAAAGAAGAGGAATGAGAGATTTTTAGGAGCTTTTTAAAGAACATACATGTGTTCTGAAAAAATAAAGAAAAAACTTTGAAAACTGTATTATGGTACAGTCCTGCACTCAGCAATTATGTCATATAGACATTATCGTCTTAGCTTTATAGCAAAGAAACAGAATGAGAAAATTAATGGCATGCAGACTTTCTGTTAAAAAAAAGTGTTGAAACATTTGAAGAACTTATCTGTTGTCTTCTACTTCATAGCGTATTCTATCATGAGTCAACATACAGCAAAACAAGAGTGGATCTGTGTTTCTCCTTAGTCTTACTCATTAACTTCGATTATTTTGATGTGCCATCATGTCTCAATATCATCTACTTTATAATGGCTTAAAATTATTCTCCTAATGACAGTTCAGTAAAATATTAGTTAAAAATTATGTCATTTTTATTTGCAATGGAGAATAAAACTGACAATTTTGACAATGGATAGAAAATGTTAATTTTACATGTTGTGTTTGGGTTTCTCTTAAAGCTGAGACATAAGCTGCAAAAAGTGGTTTTTGCTTCTAACACTTCTCATAATTTCATGCAAATATTTCATTTATTAGTATACAATACCTGAATGGTTATTAGTTTTAAAAACATAAATGAGATTATTTACTCTGCCAATTAAATATGGGAAGTTCTTGCCTGTGTATCAAAAATACGTAGAACTTGTGAATTGCCATTATACAAAATATTTATTGTTCAAAATCTAAATTTCAAATATACATATGTGTATATGAACCATATCTGTTCTTTACATGTTATCCTTCTTCTCCCACACTGTCATCCCCTTCATGGTAGCTTATTGACTCTCATCTCTTGGAAGCTCTGCAGAACAGCCAGAAAGATTGATTTTTCCATTACTGCTGTAGGCTATTTCTATTAACATATGAATAATATTTACTTTTTAGAGATAATAAAATCACCCAAACAATACTAAATTAATATTCTTGGTCTGGGAGAAACCCAGGGAAGTCAGGTCTAACATCTTTTAATAGCCATACAAACTTAAGCATAGGTGTACTGATATCATGCTTTAATATTAAGCAAAGTTCCAAAGCTCTTTTTGCATTATACTTTACAGGAAGATCTCAAAGAGAGCTGCAGGAATATTTCTCAATGTCAATTTTAAAATTTTAGGATTTAAGGAATCAGCAGTATAAACTATGTTCAATTATTCTGCTGAAGTCCAGCCCATTTCCTGCATACGTCCTCAAAGGCCATTGTTATTTTGACAGGAATACAAGAAGCAATGTGTTAGGAACTCAGTGAAAGAGATGTATAAAAATGTCTGAGAATTCCTGCTAACTGCAGGCCATTGACATAGTAAAATATAACAGCACGCATGTTTCAAGGAGGTGTATGCAGGAAACAGTGTTTTGTTGTGTACTTAAGGTGTTAACCTGCAAGTTAACTGGCAACCTGGTTGCATATCAGCTAATACGCAGGAGACTGTGTCTTCTGACTGTAGTGTTCCTTTCACTATTCACTGGTTTCTTTTCTTTCTATTTTCTTTCTGGCTTTCTTGGAGAAGGAAATTCTTGAGGAAAATCTCAGGGAAAATTTCTTTTTGTTTCCCTAGAAAATAGTGTAGTATATAAAGTCCCATTTTTATCAAAATCTTGGGAAGGTAGAATTACAGTGCATGTCTTGTGGAATGCCTAGCTAAACTCTTTCAGAAGCACTTTCTCACAAAATTCTAACATTGGTACACCCTTGGATTTTTATACCTACACTTTAACAGGTTGGAACAATGGTTGCAATATTAGCTGCTACATCTAAGATCTTTTTATCATCTCCACTTCCCACCCCATCCCTTTAAAATTAAGCAGTACCAGATGTCCAACCACAGTTACACCAACCCACTCAGCTACCTACAGGAACACCAGCTACTGTACCTTAAAATCCTGCTGCTGAGGAATGGAGGTCTGCATTAAAATTGCGTTCTTAGGTTAAACTATGCCACATTCACCTTCAGCTGCCCTTCTGACATTCCTGAGCCTGTTGCACATGCTGTCAGTGACTTCTATTCCCAAGTTAAGTAGTATTGAAAAACAGGTGAAAAACAGTGTTTATAATTGTGATGCATATCTTTGTAAGGCTCAGTGAATTTTCTGGTTGCATTGTGAAGGTCTTAAAGCACATTACTTTCTTTCATGTTAATGAATGTTAGTATTCCGATGCTGTGTGTAGGATCACACACTGTTTTTGGCATCTTGAATCTTCCTGTCACTGAATTACATTGGCTTCATGCTGGGTTTTGTAGTGATCTCAGGTAGTTACAATACAATAATTAGCTAAGAAAAGTGCAAAATTAGTCTCTGAAATAAAGATAAAATTCTATTGGAGGCTTTCAATAGCCTCTACTACTATAGAATGGCTCCAAATTTATGTTGCATCTGCCCTAGCAACACTTAATGACATTGTGTCTGGTTGTTGTTTAGGGAGTGTAGGCATCAGGCTAACAAAATGATTTGCCCGAGATCATGCCAGAACATGAATTAGAATGAGTATTTCTTATCCTAAATGAGCAACTTGTAGTTTCAGGGGTAATCCTCATCATTCAGAAGTATGCATGGGATTCTCTGTGGTGGAATGAGAATCTACTGAAACCAAATTACAACCTGGCATCAATATACAGCATTGGCAGAAAAAGCAGCCAAGCAAGGGCCCCCCCTCCGCCCCCCCCCCCTCCCCCCAGTTTATAATCTATAGTGGCTAAATGGGTAATTTTTGAATGGATGTAATAAAACTTACTCTTAAGCTTCAACACTGTATTTTAGGTTCAAGCTGAATCAAATTTTTACTGCAACCTGTTGACCTCTAGGCCAAAAGTGGATAGGGTTGTAATGGAAATGCTGATGAGCTTTAATAAAACAACTCTTCCAAATGTCAAGAGTTTGATCTAGTACATGTAGTGCACTATATTACATTACTCCTCTTCTTACATGTACTGTAGATGACACATGAAGAAATCAAAATATCATCAAATGCAACCAATGTATGTCACATCGGTGTAGAGATCTGAAAAAGGTGGTGAATGTGAGAAAATCTTCTATGGTAAAATAAAAATATCATTTTGAAAGACCTCCTTCTTGCAGTACAATTAATTACTGAGTTCATTAATTAATGAACATATTAGCAAAAGAACACCATTACTGACCAGTGTAGTCTTGATATATTACTAGGTCAATACACTATTGAACATGAAACAGGACCTTCCAGGAGATTTTTTTTCTCATAACCCACAAACATATATATTATACCTGCATGGTCAGCACTTCTTTGGTACCCTTATATTTAGTATTACTAATTCTTTTAATCACACATCCATAGAGAAATGTTTTATAACCTGGCTAATGAGTAATTGGACAGGTGACATTGGGACTGAGGCCCTGAAGTGTCAGGCATAATAGAGCAGGACTTTCTTCCCTCACTAGGTTTTTGAAAGTAAAAGATTGTAAAGGAGCAGACAGGATAAGATGAATAAAGGACTCTTGTAACAGAAATTTCTCAGAGAAATACAGATTTTAAATGCATCCATGAACTATAAATGTCTTTACCTTTCTTCAGATGCAAATAAATAAGTGAAGGGATCAATCGTTTAAAATAATTCTGATGCTTTTTCATTGTCAGCAGCCAAGGAGCTTAGCCAGGCCAAACTGATGCTGAACGTAATTTATTTAAAGTCACTACAGTTAAGATAATTATTTTTTGTATGGAAAATATGTGTAAGCATGTGTATTAATTCTTTGGAAGAGGCAAGAGTCTTCATAATTCTTAGACATCTCTGTGGCAATGTGTACCAAACACCCTTCCCCCACCTTAGCCCCCAAGTAATCATTGATTGCATCTAAATCTATAGAGATATCTTTTCCTGGCAGCTCTGGTAGTTACAGTAGATTGTTAATCTGTGAATGATTAGAATAAGCCTCATTGTCTCAGAAATCTCCATGCAAATTACATCTAAATGCATGCCATAAATTTATTAGTAGCAGTTTGAAGTGCACAGGTTATCTTCTACACTACTTAAAAACTCTGTTACATTAGAAAGAGTCCCATTCCATTTATATTCACTTTTCTGTGGCTGTAGCTAGCCCTTGTCAAAGTAAACCTGTATAATTTTTGAAATAATTCTAAAAATGAAGATGAGAAAGTCTGTTATTAAGTAAGGTGTATTATTAAGCAAACTTGAGATCTCTGCATGGGACTGGAGTTTTACTATTCCTTCTTTAAAAATGAAGGAGTTTTGAGAGGTAAAAGGTTATTCCTAGACACTGGAGAAAGTGAAACATGTAAAGGGAAGTTACAGGATGTTTTTTGAAACAGTCCTATTCTTGTACCTTGATCAGTTTATTGTTTTGGGAACACATAAAATCCATGAATTCTTTCTGCGGCAGAGTTATGTGTTAGGTGAACCCCAAAAAGAAAATTCAAAAATAAACTTTGGATTCCATGAAGGAAGGGGAAATATATTTTTGGTTCTCCTTTCCATAGGTTTTTTGTTTCCTAATTTTTATCTGGATTTGAAACTGGTGTGCTCCTGTGGTAAGACATCCCGAGTAAATTTCTTTCTTTATGAAGTCAGTGTAAAATCAGCATATTTATGGAACTCCTACAGCATCCTCATCCTACCATTTTTTTCTTTTCCTAAAGAAAATAGAGCAAATCTTAAAAAGATTTCAGGAATTTATTCATCTCCATGGGATGTACTGACATATGATTTTGAAAGAAAATTACTTTCTACTTAAATTAGGAGCTAGGCTTTGAATGTTAGAAGGCTGGGTTTTTCTGTCCAGTTCATATCATTCCAGCTATCACAACAAATTTGTACAAGCAGGAAGAAATACATTAACATGTGTTTTCTGATTATTTTTCCAGGCCATCCGCTGTACACTGGTAAATTGCACATGTGAATGTTTTCAGCCAGGGAAGATTAACCTGCGTACCTGCGATCAGTGCAAACATGGCTGGGTGGCACATGGTAAGAAATATCTGTTCTGGGCTTGTTTTTTCAATTCTTTCCATCTTTACCAGTATTTTTAAATAATAAGAATTGGATTGATACAGACAATAGTGGTACCTATTTGTCTACATATGCATGTGTGCACAATCTATGTTTATCCTTGTGTATGCATGCACATGCTTATTTTACAGCAATTTGTATGATGTAAAAGTAGGAGTCTGTTATTCTGGTAACAGCTTCAAGTGCCACTGGAGTTCAAAAGCTTGTGTACAACTCAAAAGAATATTCTAGCCTCCAGAAAATAATGTAGTTCCTGTAGGACTTAATGGAAAGGCAAAAAGTTTACAGAATGGTTGCATAGCAGAGTTTGTATTGCAAAGAAGCATCAGCCAAGAAGTCATGGGGCCAAATAGAAATTCAAATTTACCAATGTCAAACATTCAGATCTCACATGTTGAGAGTGTACCCTATATGGCAAAGAAAGTCTGCATATGTGATTTGTGAGTTGAACCTCTCTTCCCATGTTTAAATATCTTAGTAAAGAAGGATTAGAATTAACAGATCAGGCATGAAAGGCACAAAAGGCATAAAAATTCACAGAGAGACCTTCAATAATATTTATCATTTTCTACTTCATGTTCTTAGAAGGGTTTTTTCCTTGATAGTCATTATTAAATTACAGGAGAGAGCTGTAGACAACATTAGAAGGCAAATAAGGAAGATACCTAAAATGATTTAATGAAAGAAAAATAGAAAGGGGTTGGGGGTGGGGGAAAGAAAGATTACTATATATGTGGAAGAAATTGCTGTTAAAGTTTTCTTCTCATGATGTAGACTGTTGTTACCTAAGCAAGCACAGCCCTCACACCCCACTTCTGCCAGACATTGGGGGGCTTATATTCTGTGAATTTTATTTTATTTTGATGAGAACTTGGGTGAAAGGTTAGTACTTTCCTCCTAAGATACATTTGATCTCTATTTATTTAGTTCATGTCTGTGTGGTTTTGTGCTTGAGTATGCTGACATATGGCAAGTGTGAATGCTCAAAAAATTCAGCAGCATGTATTGACAGAGAAGTTTTTATTCACATGTATGGAAAGAGAAACAGGTATGCAGGTACCATGCAGTCCATGTCACTGCCTAACATTGCCTCCAGACTGCCTAGAAATGCCCTAGCACCACCCATCTGGTAGCTGGTTATAAGTTTATTGTATACTAGATTATCTAGGGACATAGTATATCTTCGTTACTCTTATTTCCAGAAAATTATTTTCAGTCACTGTATATCCAGATTCACATTTCTTAGAAAAATCACTAAACCTCGCAAAATTTGTATAGTTCTGGCACTCTTCAGGTTTTGTGTAGAATCAGCATCTGAGTGGAACTGCTGATTGGAAAATAGGGAAGCACTGTCTAGGTGTTTTCCAGGGTGTCCTCCTGGTGAGCAATAGAAACTGAGAGTCTCGCACTTTGATTTTGGCTCATGGCAATCCTGAATTTTCTTTTTAATGAGTGCATTTTGGAAGAGTTTGGAAGAGGATAATCAGGTTTTCCTACCTGTGATGTGATTCTTCTCTGTGAAGTGATTGAATTCAAAATCAGAATATTATGACAGCGATCTGAGATTACCACAGTGTATATAATGGAAATGTCCCTGTTTTACAAATCCAGAAAGTTGAAAGCAGAACATGATGATTTGGGATACACTACCTGCTCCTCAGTGCTTAACATTCCAAAAAGAAAAACTTAATACAGCTATATATTATTAGGAAGTATTTATTTTGCTATTGTGCCAAGTGAATAATGATATTCTTTTTGTTTTTCTTTTTCTTTTTCTTTTTTTTTTTTTTTTTTTTTTTAGTGCAGTTTTTGTACATTCATCTGGAGTACTTACATTTTATGGCAGAGTGAGACAAATCAGAAATGTTTCATATACATCAAGCGTGGTCTTGTAAATTATTTTCTGGACACAATGATGTATCTCTTTCAATTCCTGATCTTAGCTGTTTTTGAGAATTTTGAGGGCAGCATTCAGGAGACATAACAATTCACTGCAAAATGACTAAAACCAGGTTCACAAGTCCTTTACTTTAAAAATGTTAGCACAATACTTGCAGAAGTTGTTCCTTGAATGCAAAGAGTATTTCCTGCTGCTTTAATTGAAGGGTTTCCTTATGATTTTTATTAATGAATTTCAACTCAGCTCCTTGACACATGATGTAGTGCTTTACTGAATGCAATTATCAAAGAATAGGTGTTTCGAACAGGAAGTACTGTGCTTATTCAGTTCTGATAACCTAGAATCATAATTAACTGAATAGATCAAAAAATAGCTTAGAACTGCATTCTACTCATGCTGTACTTGACTAATCTGTGTGTAGTTAATTCATTTTAACAGCTGCCATTTAAAACATTGGAATTCTTAGAGGGAGGAGGAAAGGGCATACAGCCACCACTGTACTATTGCACTTAGCAACTGCTGGCCTGTTTTCTTCTCTCCTGCTCCCATTGTCTTTCTCACGTTTTCTCTGGCTCATCTAAAATAAGCTGCGCACATATTGAAAGAAAAGGTTTCCTACAAGTTCAGATACACCTGTCTGGATTTGCCAAACCTAGGATTGCAATTATATGAACAAGATTACATTGGAAAGTACTTTTGTGGCCAGATAAATGTTTCTGTTGTTGAAAGTTCAGCTTATCAAATTTTGACCCCTGTACTACAGTAGCAATCCTACCGTCAGTGTTTTTAAGACCAAAGCCAAAAGCTGCGCAGAGCCTAACAGAATTATCAAGTACTGCTGTGAATCATGGAGAGTAGGTTAGTCCTAGGATGAATCTCAGAGTATTTTAAGGGATTTAGGTGACTAGACTGTTTCCATTTGTTTTCAGCTAAAGCTTGGCTTTCATATTGTCAGGTTGGGTGGGGATTTATTTTCCAACCCAAAAACTAAATGGTTTAAATTGGATAAGCCATTTCTTAAACTTTAAGAAATAAACAGATAAAGTCTGTGACTTCTTTTTTTTTTTTCTTTTTTTTTAATGGTAAAGATACTTTGTATAGTCCATACAGAAAATAAAATCTCATCAAAAACCTAATAGTCAATTTTTAAAGGAGAATTTATTTTAACCCAGGCAATTGGTATTTTGTGGCTTTTAAATAATATGGTACTTAGGTGGCTACAAAAATTAATGTGCTTGATTTGTTCTCCTGCTGTATTTTTGTATTAAAAGAAGCATTCTATCCTTTGACAATTATAATGACACGAAAATCACTGAAACTTTATTGGAAATAATGAAAAAAAACTCAT